>NC_056731.1:1450336453-1450624211 GCF_019279795.1 Protopterus annectens | reverse complement strand
TTTTTCCCAAACATAGGTGTACATTTGCAAACACTAGCGATGTGCCCTAGGCCATTTCTAATGCTAGTCGGAGAGTGTGTTTGTCCTTCGACACACATTGTAAGTGGAGTTTGCCATGACATATGTCATGGTTAGTATACTGTGCCTCTGTCTACCTGTGACATAACAGTGATACCCAGGGTAAACCTACCATCTCCCATCCACTCATCAAGTTTCCTCTTGAGGAGAATCGATGAGTGACTCTATGGATAGCCTGTACTGGGAGTTTACTCATGGGTGGGGGCGGCTTCTGTGTTATGGATCATGCAGTACAGCTTGTCCTATGTATGTCAGTGCTGGGGTTCAGGTCTCTCATGTGCATAGCTCACTGCCATTCAGATTGTACAAGGTGCAGCATGTTTATTGATACCAGCTTGGACATGGCTTTATACATCAGGCACAGCTTGCCTCTGGATGGGCAGTATGGCAGTGTGTAGCTGCAGTTTGTTTAATCAGGCAACACATGGCATCTGTGCAAGCTCTTTGATACTCCTGGTGAGGTACTGTTGGGGACTTTACAGTTGATGGAGGTGTCTGCTGAGGTACATCCCACAGGGGCTATTGTAGTCAATTGTAACGCTGATGAAGGATGACTGCAGAGCCACAATGACCTCCCCTTATCTAGATCTGACAACCTTCATGATTAGGTGGGTATATGGTATGTTTCTGTAAACACTACAGCCACATGTTTGTCCAATGCAGGATATCTATCATCTTGTGTCCCCAGGTCTCTCATTACATGTTAAGTACGTAATGGGTTAACACCTATGTGGTAATTGGTGGGCACTTACTGTATATCCACGGGTCTTGACTATACACTTTTCTGCAATTAGCTTGCTGACATGGCTATGGCACCAGTTGTCTGTTCCTATGTGGCCCTTTTGTGGGATGCTTGTGTCAGCTGGAGGGTCACATATGGTGAGCAGTTTGTAGTCCTCTGCAAACATGTTCAGACACAGTCCTTCCATGTTGGCCTGTACCTATGGGACATATATACCAGACGAGGGAGGTCCCAGGACCAAGCCTTGTGGGATGCCAGTTATATCTGGTTTGTAGTCTGACATGGCTGCAGCATGTCTGACCATGTCAGTTCTGTCCTTGGTCTGGTTTGCAACCCCTCTACTGACATAGGGGTTTATATTTAAGCTGGTGAGCATATCTATAATAAACACGTAGGGTATTGTATAGAAGCCTTTGCAAGGTCCAGCTACGCTGTGTGGACCACATTGCCCTCATCAATGACCTTAATGACTGCTTCATATGAGTCAAACATGTTTAGAGGCAGGATCCGCACTTAAGAAAGCCACACTGGGTAGGGTCTGGTGTCAGTAGGTCACCAATATCTTTATGTCTGCGGTACATGCTGATCCTTTCCATAGCTGTGCAGACCAAGCTTCTCAGGATTCTGGGGTGGTAGTTTTCAGTATCCATTCAGGCAACACCTTTGTTGAGAAGGACCACTGCTGTTGTACACTGCTCTTTGGGTACATATCCTGTGGTAAGGCTGACATTGAGCAGTAGTGTGATTTGGCATTCCATTCTTCTTGGAGTCCATGTTGGACTCAGCCCAGGACACCATCTCATACCATTGCTGCTGTGTGTTTTGCTTTGTAGATGCTGGCTGTTACCTCAGCATCTGCAATATCAGGGGGCCAGCAGTCTGCTGGGATAGATATTTTGCATTCAGGGTGGGGGGGGGTTGCACTGCACCTGTCAGGATGTATGTTGGCAATATGTGTGTGTGTTTGGTTTGTTGTTTGTAATATTTGTGTGATTCAGAGCATATCTGTGAATTCCCAACACGGTTCCTAACATCAGTTGTGGAAGCCTTGGGATTATTCTTAGTGTCCTGTACAATTTGTATCCTCATAGGTTCATAGGTTCATACTAGGTTATCCACCCTAGGGCATTTGTAAGCCTAGCCAGAGTGTGTGTGTCTTTCGCCACCCCTTGCTATGTGAATATTATGGCCATTTATGATTTGCTTTGCTGTGCCTCTGTCTGGACGTGACACAGTGAAGACCCCAGTGTAATCCCTCACGATCATCCATCCACTTGGCAAGATTCCTGTTGAAGAGTGTCAGTGAGGGGCTCTGCCTAACATGGAGTGGGATTCTGTTCCAGGGTGTGGGGAGCCTCTGGGTTATGCATCTGTCCCTCCAGCACATCCTATTTCATTATGTGTTGAGGTTGACATCTCTCACTCTCACAGCTCCGATGGCTTTGAGTTTTCGGGGGTGAAGCATGTCCATTACTCCTGTGTTGGACATGGCGTTGTACAACAGGTATGCAATGCCTCTGTGTAGGCAGTATGTGACTGCATTCAGCTGGGGTGTCTACAGCCAGGCAGCATATGACATATATTTGAGACCCTTTATCCTCTTGGTGAGGTACCTTTGAGGTCTTTCTAACTGCTGCAGGTGTCAGGTAAGGTACATCCCAAATGAGGCATTGTACTAGATTATGGGTGTGATAAGAGAACAGTATAGGGGCACAATGACCTCTGTTGACGTAGATGTGAATCCTTTCATGATACGGTGTCCAATATAGACAGTCTTCCTAGCCACATTGGCAATGTGAGTGTCACATAACAGGTTACTGTCCACTTATGTCCCTAGGTCCCTGATTACTCCTTCCATACATAATGGTTTACCACCTATGTGGTAATTTGTGAGTACCTTGTTTGGTATTTGGTGGGACATTCATACTGTCCAGTGTCTTCAGGACGGCTGGGTGGGGTTCCTGTGTGTGAGAGTGTGGTCTGTAGCATGCTACAGACTGTACAGCAGTCTTGCCTATGGTTAGTTGCACATGGGTGGACTCCAATGCCTTGTGCATTGTCAGTTACCTGGACATATGGGTGTCTGTGCTGAATATGGATACTCACCCTCCTTTTATGTTTTGTTCCAGGTTTTGGGGTCATGACACATGATATGTGGTATAACCTGGTAGTGCTGGTGTGCTGTCAGGAGGCTTGCAGCAGGTTTCTGTCACTGCACAGACATCAATGTTCTCCATACTGGGGATGGCCTCGGGAGCATGCATATTGGGGTTTACACATCTGGCATTGGTCAGCATTACCCTTATGTTTTTTTCCACTTATGTTTTGTAGGGTGGTGGGTTAGTCTTTTCAGCCTTGCATACGAAAGGCTCTATGGAGGTGGCAAAAGCCTTATCCAATATCCAGACGCCCAGGGGTAACAGGTGCAAGCCATCCCTGGAACAGCTGCGTGGCTTGTCAAGCTTGACATCCCAAGCAGACAGACATTGGATCCCCTTGGAATGACACCAGTAATTGTGCCACTTGTTATAACTGATCATTCCGTGTTTGTACTGTGGCATCATTCTTGGTGAGGGTAGGATGCTGCAAACGGTCAGTGTCATACCGGCCTGGACTACATATTCAGAGAGCTCATCTATGTCTCTTTTCATGAAGTCCGGGGAGGTACATCTCAGGTCATTCACACCAGCATGGGCAATGACTGCATCATATTTCTACTTGCTTTGGGGTGACCTGCATACTTGTGTTATGTGGCGTATTGTAGCAGCCTACAGGCAGCTTACTGTACCCTTTCACTTGTTCAGTCTGGTGTGCAGGACAGCAGCGTGTCTCACTATGGAGTCACCTATTACAACTGTATCAGGCATGTTGTTTCTTCTTCTGGCCTGTGACACACCAGCTTTGTGTACTATGTGTTGCATGTGCTATGTTTGGAGGTTGTTTGATTGGGTGTCTGCTTTGGAGGCCTCTGTTGGTGTGGTGTGTTTGTAATTTGGGCCTCCGGGAATGTTTTTCTGTGTTTATGTCTTTGGTTTGCAGATGTGATAGGTCTATGTGGGACTGGGTTTGTGGTGTGTGTGGTTACCTTCTCCTCCTGACTAGTTTTGGGAGTACTGAGTTGAGGGAGCTCAGCCTCCAGTTTGGATAGATGGTTGCACCTCTCACATATATTTGTATTTCTTGGGGGGAGTTGGGGGTTGTCTGTGTACTTGGGGCAGGTGTAACATTGCCTCAAGATTCACAGATTCAACTTGTTGTGGCTGGCCTTAGTGGATTGTATGTGTGGACATATTTTATTGCCATACTACTGATCAGTGATTACTTCTTTTTTTTATGTTTGCTCTATCATGTAGTAGCTTCCTCATTCTCTTGCATGGTTTGGTTATGGCTGGTGTCCACCATGCCAGATGCCTGCGTGTATGGAATTGTGTCTTGTTTTAATTTAGGATTGCATAATCCAAGCATTCCTGGCAGTGTTCATGGAATGGCTGTATTACAGGTTCTGAGGTGTGGCCCATATTTTGCACCTGCACAGGACCTTTAATGGATTCCACATCAGATTGGAGGAGTGCAAATATTGCTTTACACATGTTTTTCACTGTGGTTTTCTGGCCAGGGACTGTGGTCAGGATTTGTATATCCAGTGTGATTACTCTATGGTCTGTTTTTACCAGTGAGCAATACACTTCTCGTCTTGCCATCCAGTACCCATGTTGCTGATTATCGCATCCAGTATGCTTACCCCTCTTGTGGGAGTGGTACGTTGTTCCTGAGCATTTTGGTTTATGGATTCTATGAACTTTTGTCCTACAGTGTTGGAGCTAGTATAATACTCCCAGTCTATGTCTGGGTATTTTCAGTCACCCAATATAATGTGGTTTGGAGGACTTGATATATTCATGTATTCCAGCATAGGCCAGGTGCAGTTCCTGGTGTTGGGACGGTAGTCTGTAGCAGGCTATAAACTGGGGGGCAGTTTTAGCCACTGTTACTTGACCATGGCTAGTCCATGCTGCTTTTTGTTGTGGTACCAACATGGGGGTGTGGTTATCCTTGACAATTATTGCTAGTCACCCTCCTTTTGTAGCTTGTTCCATGTTTTGAGGCTGTACAGCACAGTATGAGGTGTCACCTGGTAGTGTTAGGGTGCTGTTGTGAGCCTTGACCCAGTTTTCTGTTACAGCACAGATATCAACATTCTCCACACTGGGTGAGTTTAGACTGAATTCATCTTGCTGTTTAGACTTCTGGCATTGGATAGCATTACATCTAGGTTCTTATCCCTTCTGATACCTATGGAGTTAGGTTTGTGTTTTGAGCCTTACCTATTCAGGGCACGCTGTGGGTAACAACAGCCTTTGCCAGTATCCATACGGCCTGCACTGATAGGTGCACACCAGTCCTGGCAGGTGGGGCATCATGTCATGCTCAGCATGTCATCCCAGGCTGGCACACATTGGATCCCCTTTGACTAACTGCGATACTTCAGCCAATTATTGCACTTGATCATCTCATTGTCATATTGTGGCATGATGCTTGGTGAGGGTAGGATGTTAGTCACGGTCCTCAGGTGTGCATATAGTACATGGTGTTACATTACTTAACACATGGCATTCATGCCTCAGGTGGTGCTGCAGGGCTGCCTCTGTCGGATGCACATATTACACTCCCTGTACATGTTTGTGAGCAGGTCATGTCATTTTAGTCATCCCTGTTATTATTTGAGTGAGTCAGAGGGGGTATCATTCCCAGGGTTCCTACTGAGCCAGTGTATGTGCTATGCGTTGCCTCTTTGCCAAGGCCAGGGCATACTGGGCATGCCTCCTTCGGCCTACTGCGGCAGGTTCAGGTTGTTCCTCCTCCGAGTCATGCTCTGCCTGTGATGGCCTTGGCAATGGCGGGGGGCTGTTTGGCCCAGCCCTATGCTGGTCCTGCTGCAGCTGTTTTCGCAAGATCATATCATGTAGCATAGCACATACCATGACAATTTGTGTACATGTAGTTGGTGTGTACTGCAAGGCTCCACCAGATGTGTCCAGACACCGGAACCGTGACTTGTGCAGCCCAAACACATGCTCTATTACATTACGTGTTTGTGCGTGTGCCTCATTATGGCGTTCCTGTTCAGGTGTGTGTGCATTTCTGATGGGTGTCATCAACCACGGCTCCAGTGCATAACCTGCATCCCCCACTAGGTGTCCATGTGGGATGTCCCCATTGGCAAATGTCTGGTACAGCTGCGTCAAATGCCAGATGTGGGAATCATGGTAGCTCCCAGGGCAGCCAGCACACACATTCATTATTATGCCCTGGGCATCACACACGACCTGGCAGTTGATGGAGGGGAAGCTCTTGCAGTTAATGTAGGCCCTACCCTGCTCACCGGCTGGTGCTTTGATGCATATGTGCATGCAGTCTATTGCACCCACTACCTCATGGTATTCCGCTATTTGCTGGAAGAGACGCATATTGCTGGCCAATACCTCACGGGCATTGGGGAAATATACATAATCACCGACATGTGCTGACATGGCATCCAGGAACTGGTGCAGTACCCTGGAGGCTGATGCCTGTGAAATCCCCATCATATCACCAGTTGATCTCTGGAAGGTACCCGTTGCTAGTATTCTTAGGCCAACACATACCTTGGTTTCCACTGGGATGGGTTCCCCTCTGTTGGTTCTGTGTGTGAGGCGTGGCCTGCACAGCTCCACTATTTGCTGCAGGAGGTCTCTGTCCACTCTATAGCGCTCTACTATCTCCAGCTCATGTAACCCATGGTAGGTGACCCTGGGCCTGTACACTCTTCTCCGTCTCCTCACTGTGGGTTGTCTGGCACCATCTGCATTGTCACCACCCTCAGCAAGTCACCTATGTCTCATTATGACAGCTATGGCAGCCCCTAACATTTCTGCTCTGAGTTCAGCTTTTTCAGTTTTCACTTCTAATAGCTTACTCCTGTTTTGCAGTGTCTCTTGAGAGAAACATCCTGCACTGCTGTTTGCAGAATTTTAAGTGCTGGGCTGGGCTACTATTCTGCCTGTGTAATTGCCTGCTTCTAATTGTTTTCACCTGCTAGCTCCAGCAGTATTCCCTGCTAGCTTCCTACTAATTCTGTTGCTTCCTTTTTCCTTTCTGTTTCCTCAGGGGGGAGCAGCGTGCATACTAGCAGAAACACGCTCACAGTGGCTTACACGCATGCACACATGCTTACATGGTTCAGAATCTGCTTATTCGGGTTAAAACACATGCACACCCACACAAACAGTGTTAAACATCTCTCAACACTCTCCCACATGCTCAGTCTGCCTTACACGTGCGCACACTGTCTTACTCGCGCTTCATGGCGTGCACACGTGCGCATGCACGCCCAGCAAGAAACTTTGGTGTAGGCAACAGTGTACACCTTCCCTTTCTTGACTTTCCCATGCTTATGTTGTGGCACTCCTCTTTCCATGATATGGGTCTGACATCTGTCATGTAACTCTGACCTCCAATGAACTGCATTTCTTTCTGCCATTCCCCCCTGTGATGTCACCTATCTCCTACTCTGTTCCTCCCCCTTCTGTAACTCTTACACTACTCAGAATGTGCTCATTTGCTATGTGACAGTGGAATTCAGTATCCTAACACTCATTTTCATCAGATTGCCTACTAATGCTTAGTTACATCTCTTAGACTCAGCTTCCCCCCTTAGCAACCACTAAACGGTGGCCATGTTGTTTTTGGTCTGCTGGTCCCTGCATTGTAAATCCATGTATTGCATAAAACCCACATTTGTGGGTTTATAACCTTCATTTTTATGTTTTGTACAGCGCAGCCCGTTTGCGCGGGGCTGCGCTGGTTTTAATTATATTTTTATTACTTTTGCATCAGGTTACCTTACCAATGGCCACATATTTGGCCATTGGCATGCTGCCTGACACATATGCACCCTTTATTTGGAGCTGACATGGCTCCATTGTGGTTTTTGCAGAAACGTACTCAGTTGTCAACTGAGTACATTTCTGCAACTAAAACGGCTCTTACACGGGCTGTTTTGGGCTTCCTGGATCGCTAATCAACCTCATTTGCATGCTATTCGGCTGCAAGTGAGGTGATTAGCTTATCCACGCCCACTCCGTGTAAGAGACGTTTTAGCTGGTCTCTTACACGGACTTTGGGCTGTTCCTGGATCGCGAAGGCTGCATGGAGTCTTACACTACTCTTAGACTCCATGCAAGCCTTCGTGAATCCTGCCCAGAGTGTTTGTCACAGTTTGGGATTAATTTAATGTAGGCCTTCTGATGTGTCTACATTATTATCTGTCTGTATTTTGGTGTTTGTATCTTAAGTGTCTGTATTTTTAACTATAGACGCGCACACACACACACACACACACACACACACACACACACATATATATATATATATATATATATATATATATATATATATATATAAATATATGGGTCTACTTCTAATAATCGAAGACCCACTTACCAGAAGTCGATTTTACCGAGATGACAACACCGAACCATTGCTGTACTGAATGATCACACTACTGAATTTTTTAACAGGGTAATTATACACTTGGCCAACATGGGGTAATGTGCTCTTTTCCCCACTATAGTGCAATCCTGGAGTTGGCATATTTAGTTAGGGGCTGTGTGGTGGGTGGCTAAATGCATACTTAGCTTGTTAAAAAATGTGGTAGTGTGATTGTTTGGTAAAGTAACAGTTCGTGCTGTTGTCTCAGTGAAGCCTTCTTTGCGTAAGTGTGCTTTTTATTATAAGAAGTGGATCCAAATACATATACACACACACACACACACACACACACACACACACACACACACACACACACACACACACACACACACACACACACACACACACATATACACACACACACACACACACACACACACACACACACACACACACACACACACACACACACACAGACACACACACACACACACACACACATGCATGCACACACACACACAGACACACACACACACACACACACACACACACACACACACACACACACACACACACACACACACACACACACTCTCACTGGACACCACTCATAGATCTGCATACACTGACACATGCAGCCATATACATATCTGTCCCCTAACCCCCTTACTGAACATGCACACATACATACACACACACACACACACACACACACACACACACACACACACACACATATATATTTATATATATATATAAATATATATATTTGTTTATGTCTCTCAGCTTTCAATTGAGGTGTGCTGAACAAATTAATTATGTAAAAACATGTTGAATGCATTGTAATGATGACCATTGTAGAAGAAAGACAGTAATGGTATACCAGTTAGATTTTTTTCTTTTTATGGAGTGTTTAGAAATCAGCTTATTATAAGACTAGATTGCAAGTTTATGAATAGTTTAGTGTAGAGATGTAAATAAATGAGAGCATTGAAAAATAACAGAATCCACACCATTTATTCTATATTTTTACTTAATCTTTTTTTTTACTTTATCTTGATGTTGTGTTACTATTTCTTTTAGCTTGTTATAATGTGTTCAAGTTATACATTTTAGGGACCAGATCTGAGTAGAAATATCTTGCAATGCTACTATCATTTGCCTGTATCCTTTAGTTTTCTCAAATCTGATTATATTTTCAGCAGAATGTTCATATTCCATTCTCCCGGTGGCAATATGTTTCATTGTGTTAGAATACTCCTTTGTTTGTATAAAAGGTGAAATCTCAGCTTTTAAATATTCTTTGAGTTATTTCCTTGTGACAGTATGAAGTATTGCCATCTATGCCAGGAGAAGCAGTGCAGTGGATGTGTAACATATGCTAGCACAGCCAGCTGCAATTTTGTAAAGTATTATATGTCATTTGTATATCAAACTGATTTGTACAGATGCTTGTGCTGAAAATGTAATGTAATGTAATGCTGCTTGTGTTAAAAATGCACCAACAATGTGCCCTGCTGGGCAGAAAAAGAAATATACATGCATTATTGTAACTGTTTAAATGTATATGTTTTAACAGAGAATACTGGAAGAGAAGAAGTTAATCTCAATCCACCTAACTTTGAAAATAGTTTGAAATTAAATTACCCGGCTAAGGCCATAAGGATTGTATCTTACTATTCTCATTGTAGCTAGAGACAAAAAGTATGTACTAGGAGGCTTTCTACATTGTCTTTGGGGTGAACTAATTTCTAGTCTGGAAGGGTGGAGGGTTGAAATTGTATTTTGACTTCCGGGAGTTGCAGCAGATCTTAGCAAGGCTCTGTGTGTGTGTGTGTGTGTGTGTGTGTGTGTGTGTGTGTGTGTGTGTGTGTGTGTGTGTGTTATTGACACATACTTGCTAAATCCTGACAGCTTCTTGCCAAGGGAGGGATAGCATGGGAACCAGAAGTCAGATGACCAGGTGTATGTGATGTCATTCTGTAATCCATGACTAAAAATGATATTTTAATACTAGGTGAGACTGAAGTCTTATAGCAGTCTGTTTTTGTAACCTGACAAAGAAGGATCTCTCACCCACTTCATCTTGCCTTGCTATAGTAAGTAACCAGGAAATAATAATTATTTAGATCAGTCAGGAAAATATAGTGAGATTAGTTAAGTGTTGTTTTTTCTTTAACTGTGTGAACCTGCCCACCTCTGTTATTCTTAATATTTCCTGTGATTGAAACTCTGGTGTTTATTGTAAATAGATATTCCATATTGTCATGTTCTTTTATTATTTATTATTAAAAATATTTACATGTTTCATTGTAGTTGGCCCTTTAGAGAATATTTTAAACTTTGAGAGTACTTATAGCTATTGGCGACACTGTGGCCACTCCTGAAAGCCTGGCTGTTTGGTCAACATTACCATTTGTATCAATAATAATTTCACTCAGTATAATTGGCCACCTTTGTAAGATCCTTAGAGTAGCTGGCTTTGGAGTGTCTGGTGGCAGTAACTATCTTATAGTCTAGGCAGAAGGCGGCATAGCTAGTAAATCTGTGCCAGCCCTTCCCGTGCATGTGTGTATGTGTGCGTGTGTGTGTGTGTGTGTGTGTGTGTGTGTGTGTGTGTGTGTGTGTGTGTGTGTTTAAATCAAATCTCAAAGAGTGTGTTTCAACTGCTTGGAGCAAGGGCATGAAGCACTCGTTTCACAGAGAGGGTGCTGAAGGACTTGGCTTGGACACTCTACTGAAGACTCAACCCTACAGCTCTGCCAGTGGAGAGTCTTACTGGGGATCTGGAGATACAGAGAGAGAGAAAAACTAGACCCCAGACTGAGTGTGTTCCCTATGTGCTCTTAAGGAAAATGTGCTTGATGCAGAGAGCTGAATCTGGAAATACTGGGTGTATCCATTTTTGTTCAAGTGAATGCTCCTCTCCAGTGTCAGTGGTGAGGATTTAGGCTCCTTGATTACTGGCCCAGAGTGGGGATGTCACATTCCTATCCACCGCTTTTTTCACAAAACTTGTTACTAATTAGGAAGAAGTGAAGGAAATACATTGTCAGACACTTGAAAACTTTGAGGAGCTTCACTTAGACATTGTAAGTGGCTGGCAGCCATTTTGCAAATTGTGTATGCACTTCTCATTTCTATTGTTTGCACAATTTTCTCACTTTAGTGCTTCTTTGATAGTCAAAAAATTGTGCCAGATTAAAGCCAAAACTGCTTTACTCTAAACCACATAATCCAGGAAGTTACACTGTGTTTGAATGGTGGGTGCCATAAGACTGAGTGGATGCAGAGGAAAAAGAAAATAGTTTTGTGTCACAATTCTGAAAAAATGAACTGCTTCTGACCAAAGCCATGTGGTCAAAAGTTATTTCAGTTGAAAATCAGAATCTGTGTTTGGTGGGGGTAGCAGTGTCCCATACCCCGTACAGGAAACTGTGTCCCATAAAAGGCTGTTATTAATATAGTGTGGAGTTGCTGCACATTGGTCATAATTTAAAGTAAAGTCATCCATGGCACTAACTCCCTTTAATGAATCAACCCTCTGATGTCCCATATCTAACAGTAAGTTACAGAAGGTGCCATACATATGTGCCTATAATCAATATGTAGTACATTGCAGTGTGGCACAGGTAAGGGGGACATAAGCCTTAGCTGTAATCAGTGGCATTGGCAGAGACTTTGATTGGTATTCAGCAGCACTTAGAAGAAGGTACACCACTGGTTATCTGTGAAGGTGTTGGACTCACATAGGGATTGATACTGATCTCAGTGATTTGACTCAGGGACATTGCCTTCAGCTGCATTCTGCAGCACAGATAACATTCATGGAGCATGCCTGCATGGCAAACACTTGAAAAGAATTGTGGCTAATGATCAAACTGCATATGTTTCCAAAGCAGACCATTACATTTTGGCTTGTCTTGAAAATCCACACCAGGTACACTACATGGTCACTCTTCAGACCACATGAGTTGAAGGACCTACTGATGTAAATTGTTAATCCTTCTGCTGTTGCTGCACCTTTGGCCACTGATATATCCTCTCCTGATAGACCTAGAGCAGACCTGCTATTGTACTGCATGGTCAGAAGCTATAGTGGCATATGCTGACAAAAGTATTAATAAAGATTAATTGGAAAGGTTCATATAAATGTGTGCTACTAAAAGTGCTTCTATCAAAACTATTAGAAACTTTGTGGTAGCAATTAAATATCTAAGGGCATATGATGTACCATTGTTATAATAGCCAAAAAGAAAAAAAAAATAAGGTGTAGTCCTTAAATTAGGCTCACGCTTACTACCTTGCAGCGTACCTACAAACAATATTCTAACAGAATATAGACATACTGACATTCCTCAGAAGTCATCCTTCCTTTCTTTACAACCATAACATTTTTCTGTAGTAGTGAAATGGTCCTGGCCAATGTGTTGATCAAAGACCCATGGTAAGAATGATGCTGACAATGCTGTGATATTCTGCCATCAGTAATACCTGCTATCCTCTACAGACATCCTAATATTAATGGCATTTAATTATGCATATCAGAAGGGATGGGAGAAGACTGTCATATCAGCTAGCAAGTTTGTGTTACTCATGTAAAGCTATTCACATCAGTGTCTATATGCACTGCATGGGTTTCATCTCCAAGTACTTTGAACTACAAATACAACTATGCACTACACAGTTTTATATGCTCTTTGTTGTTCCTTTTCTACCTCATCCCATCAAATGTAATTGCTCAGAAATACAAGTGTAGCAGGCATATGCAGCACACACAATAGGTTTCACAGACTGTAGAGTAAAGTCATGGATACATATTATAGGTCAAAAATAACATACTTGTTTTATTTAGGAAACTATAGAATGTCTGGGACAGGTGAGTTTTGTAACAGGAAAATAAAAATTAATTAAAAACTCAACATTTTCTTTCTTTTCCTGGGTAGCAGCAGATTGGTTGGAGATCTTTTATGGTTGGGTTTGAAATTATTCAGTAGAACCTCAAGTCTCAGATTCAAGTGCCTTGAATTCCTTCAAGATTTTATGTGAGGAAGCTTAGGTTTTATAATATCATGGGGAGTTGGGCCAGGATATTGTTGGCATCCATGTCTCAAACACAAAATAAGCTGGTTATAATCAAGGACCAGATCATAACACTTTAGATTACCCCTCCGTCTGTCTTCTTGTATTGCTCTACTCATAAACACTTCATTTACTTGCAGTAAGTTTAATGCTGCTTACGTTTACTGCACTAATATTTTTATCATCCTTTTCCCTGTTTTACATTTTTGGCAATTGTAGTCTTCAGTTTTCTTTTCCTGTGCCTAACTCTACAACCAAGGGAGAAGCTTTTTCATCACTCTCCAGCACTATCTCCCCTTCCCGTCCCCATCATTCTATTTCCAGCATGTCAAATCTATTTTCAGTACTCATTGCAAATTTATACATCACATTGCATTCAGATACATTTTCAACATCACTTTCTGTTTCATTATATAAATTGTTACATTCATTTTCATCAGCCTTCTTGTTAACATTTTCATTTTATTTCTTACATCCACTATCACATTCATAAATGACCTCATTTCCAGCATCACCTTTCTTACCCACTTCGTGACTTCCATTTGCTTCTATAGCTTCTAAACCAGCTGGGTTATCATTTCCAGCATCATCTCCCTCTACTTGCTACAGTGGACATTCAGTTCACAAATGCTAATCTTCTCTTCATTTTCTGCATATTATTCTGTAGTTTTGTACTGAATGTCCTTACTCTTCCAACCGTGAACATCTTCTTTAATTGCATTACAATATTAAATGTGCAGTATTGCCACAAAAACACAAGTTTGGCTGTCAACAGTATTTCACATTTTCTTCCTTTCTTTGTTTTAATTCCTTATTATAATACCTGGTAAATTAAAAACTTTCATTACTTTAACATATAATGATACTTACACCTTCCACACCCCAGTCTACATATTATGGTCATCCAACATTCTTTTTATTTTACTAACTTTTTGGCACGGCTCTGAAAAAAACATTGAAATTCAAATTCATGTACTTCACTTATTTAAACTGCACAATTAGTTTATTGGCCACCTTCTCGTGTACTTTCTATCATTGTCCTGTCCTTGCTCTGAGTTCTGTCTTCACTAATCAAAACTGATGCACATGTTCATTTATTCTATACAAGTAATTCCTAATTTTTTCATATATCAGACCATACAACATCTGACCATTGCTGATCTGCAATGATCACTGAACTCACCTTCTTTTCATATACCAGACCATACAACATCTGACCATTGCTGATCTGCAATGATCACTGAGTCACATTCTTTTCATATAACAGATTGTACAATAACACCTGACCATTGCTGATCTGCAATGATCACTGAGTCACATTATTTTCATATAACAGACTATACAATAACATCTGTCCATTGCTGATGTGCAGCGATCACTGAACTCACCTTCTTTTCATGTAACAGACTGTACAATGACATCTGACCATGTTGATGTGCAATGATCACTGAACTCACCTTCTTTTGCTCAGCAATAATACAGTTCACCTGCTGACAGTTCATTGTTTTTACACTCTCAACTTCTGTTAGTGTGTCTCTTTCTAAAATCCTACTATCCACAGGATGTGAAAATGGTAGGCATACCCCCATTTGCTGTATGGTTTCAGTCTTGCTCATGGAAACATCATGGCTTTGTAAACCCACAGTTTCAGCACACTACTCTATTGCCTCTCCCCAGGACAACATCTTATCATTTGTTCATTTTTATCCAGTATCTTTAACAAGATATCATCATCCAAACCTTATGCAGACATGGCAATTATTTGTATGGCTTCTTTCTCACAGGCAAGCAAAATATCATCATCTTCAACAGTACTGCTCAACTTGACCTTGTCCTTCTACATTAGCTTTTGATTTACTTCCTGCTAGTGGCAAACCCTCAATGTCTTTTCACTTTTAAAAAGATTATTGAAATTTCCCTGGCACCTTGGTCCCAAATTTTCCCTAGTCCGTATGAATACCACATTGACTCTCCCCAGTAAAGAAGCCACAGGCCTACTGAGACTAATCTGGACGCCAAAATGCAAATGCATAAAAATACATTTGCAGAACTAAGTAACTGCCCCTTTCAAGCAAAGCTGAAAAATTGTCTGTGTACACTTCTGAACAAAATGGTATTGTGGTTTGATTCCATTGTAGATGTGGTAAGTCCCAGCAAGATGCATTTGGTATAATTAGGCCTAGTATGTTATTTCCTACTGTAGGAATCTAGCAGTTCCAAATTGTTACAATTTAACAAAATTAAGAAATATTTATGCATTCATATTATTCCAGTGACACAGCTGCTGATCAGTTGTTTGAACAGTTGAAGTTATCAACTACCGATAACTATGAGAAACTCATCACATTTTATATATGAATGGTAATCTGTAGTACCCAAAAAGAAATGCGTGCCTGTGTCATTAGTTTAAAATAGTAACCTGAGTTGTTTCTTAATTATCCTTGGCTGGTTGTGATTGGAACAAAAAAAGTGCATCTATACATATCCCTCTACTAGAAAGATAAAAAAAAATAACAGCAGTTACCCATGTGCTTAGGTTATGCTGTATTCCTTGTCAAACCATGTTTCACTAATGGTATATTTTATAATATCCACCAAAAATAATAGTGCTTCTGCATTTGCCAGCATATTATTTAAGCTGCTGCCTCTGAAAAGTACACCCTGAACTTCTTTACCCAAATTAGTCTGAGTGCAAAGATGCTTTGGACTGGTTGGCTAAGTTTCATATTAAGTTAGGATATACCCTTAGTGGACCGGTAAAAACCACCAACAGCAAAAAAGGAAGCAGTCTCTCATATAAAGTTTAACAAAATATTTTAGAAACTAGGAACATATGTTTTGGGAGTGCAATGAGTTGACAGAATTGAAAAAATTCCCTACAGAGTACTCTGGCAGAAATATTGGGCGAGCAAACGTGTAACTTAGGAAATTAATTTTTGAGCTGGGATACAAGATCTGAATTGCCTGAACATAGTAAGACCTTGTTAAGTTTAATTCCCATGGCCACCTATAAAGCAATTACTATAAAATGGAAATTAAAGTCTAAACCAAGTATATCTGAAATATTGACTATTGTAAAAGAGATAAAATAAGTGGTAAAATAAGTGGAAGTGGATCTTTAGAAAAGGGTAGATAGCAAATTACATAGAAAACATGGACATTGTAGAATAATGTTTTGGAGAAGGAGTTAGGTTTAAGGAAAGGCAGGAATGGTTTAATTTATGTAATGTTGGAGTGATGATAATTATATAGAAGAATATATGTGATGTGTGATCTTTGTAACTGGGAGCATGTTAATGGTTTGTTATCTTTTATACAAATGTACATTTACCAATATCTTAAGTGATAACTCAATAAAGATGTTAAAAAAAATCTTTCAGAATTAAAAAAAAAGTTCAGCAATGTACAATTTCATATAATACCGTCCTAATTAATTTGTAACTGAGAAAAAATAATCATGCAGATTTAATAAACCCTACATGGGGTGCTGAAACTGTGTGTGCATAGTGGCATGATGCACACATGATAGCGCAACATTTTGTATTCAGTAAGTGGATCTACATGCTGTGTAGAGCTGCACAAACATGGTAAACATTGTGGCATGCTAATTAAAGTATAAGCAGCTATATGCTAATCAACCATTTCAAGATGGAGGAGCTATTCAACAAGCTATAGAGCAACCATGTAGACTCAGTGCTGGTTTTCCCTGTGAATTCCCAAACCTACTGGAATACAACCATGGAAACTAGACTGCACAGAAAGAATGTTAGGGGTTGCTGTTGCCCTTATTCATGTTTATGTCCAGCAGGCCCATGTCTATGCTGCTGCTGCTGCTAATAGACCACGGCCAAGAAGGAGAAGGGTGTTTAGACTACTGTTTAACTTTTCATAATCTGCATGCGGTGGAAATTACAGAGTGCTACAGGGTGAATAGAGACACACTACAGAAACTTTACAACCTCTGTCATCCTCAACTGAGAGCAAGGGCAAATCAAGGGGAACCAATATGAGTGGAGACTAGCACTTAGAATTTTAGCTACAGGAAACTTCCAGAGACCAACAGGGCAAATGCTGGGGTTGTCACAGGCATCAGCATCCAGGATTCTCCATCAATTCCTGAATACTATGCTGTAACAAGGCAGTGAGTTCATATATTTTCCTTGTTCAGCTAAGGACAGAGCCAGAGCTAAGCAGAAGTTCTACCCTGTAGCACACTACCCTGAAGTACTGGGTACCATAAACTGTACATATATAGAAATCAAAGCACCATCTGGGGAACAGGGAAGGGTTTACATAAATAGAAAGGGCTACCACTCTATTAACTGCCAGGTCATGTGTAATGCTAGGGGAATCATCCTGAATGTGTGTACTGGCAACCCAGGCAATTATCATGACTCACAAAACTGGCACAACTCTCAGCTAGGGGGGATATCCCACAAGATCATTTACTGGGGGATGCAAGTTATGCACTGAAACCATGGCTGATGATGCCCATCAGAAATGCACACACACCAACTGAAGAATGCTATAATGAGGCACATGCTCAAACAAGAAATATCATACAGCATGTGTTTGGGGTGCTGAAGTCACAGTTCTGGTGTCTAGATACATCTGGGGGGCCCTGCAGTACAACCCCCATATTTGTGCTGAAATATTAACCATCTGTGCCATACTCCACAACATTATCCAGAGAAAACAGCTTCAGCAGGAACTGCAAGGGGAAAGGCCACACATCCCACCATCACTGGCAAGGTCACCACAGCCACACACAGGTAAGGCAATGGATAGTACAAATGCTCACCACCTAAAGAGCTAAAACCTTCATCCTATGCACATACATACAGCAACTGTGATGCCAGGCAACACTCACAACCTTTACTTACTCATGTAATAGCTGTGTACTGCTAGCATCAGACAGAGCCAGCCCTGAACTAAAACTCTTACAACTGCCGGATTTCCAAGGTAAGTGATGAACCTGGAACATAAAAATAAATGTCTAAGAATACAAATGAATGGCATATCCTTGCATACTGGTATTTGGTAATGTAAGTAAGTATAAGGTGGGTGATTTTACAGCAATTACATCAAGATGTGACATAAATGACTTAAGTAAATACATGTGTCCTCTATCAACTAATAGACCTTACATCTAAAATGTACAGATTTTTCTGAATGTCCACATTTTGGCCTCATATATTTGTAATGGAAAATCATTAAAGAGTGAAGTTAGAAAATAATGACATACATTTCAGTTTCAGACTTCATATCCCTCAGAACAAACAAAAATAGTAATGCAAAACCTGTTATTCCATCAACTGTTTAAGTTAAAAAACTCTCCCCATTATTGGCACTTTGTCACAGTTTTATTTAAGGCTTGGCACAGCTTTGCTGGTCTAAGAGTTTGGCAGGGATGTACACATTACAACATCTGTTAGAAAGCAGTAGAATTTGTAAAACAGCATCACAAAAACAGATATACTAAGCACTAAGTCAGTTATGCACCCTGAGTATCAGACCAAAGACTTATATATCCCTGAACTGAAAAGTTAGAAAACAAGGATATGGCACAGTTATCATCATTTGCACAGGGTGTTTTGTGCGTGTGTGTGTGTGTGTGTGTGTGTGTGTGTGGCGGGGGGGGGGGGCAGGACACCTAGGATGACACAAAAGATAGTGAGTGCATGTGGGCAAATATGAGAAACTGGTAGACATTTGGATAAAGTATCAAATTGCTACTGAGAGAGAATGAGATTTAAGCCTCACTACTGGCCCATGTAACTGTTATGTGTATGTGTCTGTATGGGCAGTCCAGGTGAAATTGGTGTGTGACTGAGCACATAGCCAAGCACTGTACTAGTTCTGTGTCTTCTTATGTCAGACATGTGTGACCCATGCATGGTAAAGGTGGCAGTTCATCGTCATCATTCCAGACCTTGAGAAATGGCTCTGGCAGTAGTTGCAATGGCATGTCCATGCCCACTGTCAGATGCATTGCTGCTACCTGAATGTGACTGATGTCTGCTGGATGAGCTCTCCTCAAGAGGAAGCCCAGGACCATGACCCCATGGCCTGCCATGTCTGGATGTGGACACCTCAACCACTGATGGAGCAGTGGAAGTAGTGTCACTATAGGATCCTAATCAGGCATGACCACATCGGCTAACATCAGATGATCTGGCTGACCTACACCCAGAAGGATGATGTCCTTGTCCCAGCAGATGTGCCATCACAGACACCACCTATTCCAACATGTCATTCATCTGATCCATTGAATCGACAACATGATGAAGGCAGTCATGCATGTCAACCTGTGCCACATCTACAACCCTAAGGATTTCCTTGGAGGCCCTATTGGTAGATGCCTGCACCTTCATGATGGCCCTAAACATACGTTGAGTCGCATGGAAAGACATACCTGGATCAGATGGAGGATGGACAGCAGGCCTCCTCTGAGCAACGCTAACAACCCTCCTGTGTGGTACCTCACCCACCCTTTGGCTACAGCCAGAGTCAACAGGCAATGAAGCCACAGTAGCCACACTACCCTGATCAAGTGTCTCACCCGCCACCTGTCTGGTATCGGACGGCTCACTGGAATGGGTTGCGTAGGCCTACTGGCTGTGTCTGGTGGAATTACAGGGGATGGCTGAATGTCAATCTCAGTGTCAGAATCAACCTCTGCACCTCTGACTGTGCCTGTGTTTGATCACCATCATAATCAGAGTCTGTGGATACTCTGACATCAGGTCGTAAGAATGCTACACTTCCACTGTCAGGATCACGTGTGATAATAAGCAATAAACACAGGAAATAAATTAATATCTACACTACTACAATTCAATATATTTTATTTATTTATTTATTTATTGATATTTGTTGACCAGGAAAATCCAATGGGTCAGAAACCCATTTTCAGTGGAGGCTCAGGGAGAAAAGCTCCACAATG
Organism: Protopterus annectens; assembly: GCF_019279795.1. Lineage (NCBI taxonomy): Eukaryota > Metazoa > Chordata > Ceratodontiformes > Protopteridae > Protopterus > Protopterus annectens. The sequence goes on along the minus strand of NC_056731.1, from coordinate 1,450,603,893 downwards.
AGTAAAATAATAACATCAGATTACTGTAGACAGGTAGTTATACAATTTTAGGAAGAAAGAATTTAACCTATATAAAAATACAAACAACAATTATCACATCATAGCAAACTTTTTTACAAATACTGTAGCACCTTCTATTTAACATAGAGAAAAAGGTAAAGACATTTTGTAGAAAAAAGAAATTATATTTAATTCAATTAAGTACATTGCCTTAAAAACTGAGATATACACTAGTGCCCACTCATTATATCTTTTTTCTTTCACCAGGGAATAAGTTATGGAGAAATAGTAGGTGGATTGGTTGTTAGTGATTGGCTATAGCTTTGAATAGAGGAGTAATAAGGAGAAGATTATGGGTGTCTGGTATTAAGGGAGCACGGACATATGGGGTTGTTAAGACAGTAGCTTTTAAGTGAGGATTTAAAAGCATTAAGGGAATCTGACAAAGTAATAGATGTTGGTACAGCATTCCATAATTTAGCTATTTAATAGGAGTATAGGCTTTGTTCTGCTCTTTTGTTTGCTTTTGATATGATCAGAAGTTGTTTATTTGTGGACTGTAGATTTCTAGAGGGGATATAGGGTTGAAGGGTTGACAGTAGAGCAGGGCATTTCTCTGGGTTATATACGAGCTTGTGAGCCAGAGTTAGTTGGATGTAACTGAGGTATTGGGAGAATACATACCAATTAAGCATTTTGATAGCTTGACAATGATGGGTATGGTGTTGTAAGCTGGAGGCAAATTTTGCAATTTTGTAGTAGCAGCATTGCAGTTTATTAAAGAGGGAGGAGTGAAGGTTTGTGAAGATGGAAGTACCATAAAAGAAGGAGGAAAGTAGTAAAGAGCTGGCCAGCTTGATATTTGTGGGTCCATCCATGTACTTTTGATGCCTGTAGCGTTTACCTAGTTTAAAGTAAGTTCTTTTTATACTGCTAAGAATGTGTTGCTCATAAGAGAGTTTATCATCTATTGTTATACCAAGTAGTTTTGCAGAATGAACAATATGAATTTCTGTTTTATCTTGGGAGTAAATTTTAAAGTCTACTGGTGTTGGTTTGGCCGAGAAAACAAGTAGCTTAGTTTTTTCGGCATTTAGAAGTAATTGAGATTCATTAAGCCAGGTTTCTATGGGTTCAAATGATTTTTTTGGGGTTATTTTTAGGAGGTCTTGAAAGTTTTTGGAAGAGGATATGATTATGGAGTCATCTGCATATTGGACGAGTGTGGTTTGAGGGGACACTAAATGCAATTTTTTTATGAAAATACTAAAGAGCAGGGGTCTGAGGATGGATCCTTGTGGTGCTCCTATTATATTTAGCAGATAGGTAGATAGGTGGCAGATAGGTAGATTGTTTGCTCTGCCATTTTACTGATTGTTGTCTGTTGTGTAAGTAGTTAGCAAAGCAGGACAGCATATGTGATACCCCTGCAGTTGTCTCATGTTCATGTCACTACTAACTATGATTACATTACTCCTTCCTCTTTCTGTATCTCTATTGCTCCTTTTACACCTTGCACCACTTCATCTAACTTGTACACATTTTATAATAACCTCCATTGCTTCTATCCAATCCCCCAATCACAAATCTTATTCCAAAATATCTGTCTAGGCTCTACTCCACTAATATATTGCTATTCCTCAAACATCCAATCCTTTCACAGACACAGAACATTGTACTTACAACTCTCCTTGCAACACAGTACAACTCTAAGCACAAACCGCTACCAACACAACATTCAGATAGTACCACCACTCTACCCCAATGTGGGGACATCCACCCCAACCCCAGACCTAGTCCATCTGACTCCCCCCCCTTTAAATCTCACAAATCCCTAAAACTCATCACCATTAACATAAAAAGTATTAGAAATAAGATCCCAGAATTCCATGCTTGGATATCCCATTCTAGACTTGATATAACTGCAGTAACTGAGACATGGCTAAAGCCATATATAAAAGACACCTAATTCGTCCCTCCAGGTTTCTCCAGTTTAAGATCAGACAGACCTCACAAGAAAGGAGGAGGAGTTGCACTTCTCTTCCCTAACTCTTTTACCATCATCCCCTACTCATACTCTATTCTCCAGTTCTCTGCAGCTGAACTCATCATAGCACATGTAAAAATGAACTAATTCAAAAGTCTCTGCTTTGTAGTCATATACATCCCACCAGGTAATAATATTTCTATATTAGAAGAAATCTTTGCCTCGACCTCAAACAATATCCACAAAGAAACAATAATTTTAGGTGATGTTAACATAAACTGGCTAGATCATATAACTGCCTCTCCAAATGTATCCATCAATCTCTATAACTTCATTCAGCTTATTATTAGTGTAACTCGGCCTAGAAATAACAACAATGGTTCCATACTCGACTGGATCTTAGTATCTGACCCCAACAAAATTTCCTCAGCAGTAACTCTGCCCTGCAATATTAGTGACCATCATCCTGCCTTCATAACATGCAATGCCTCCACAACTTTACACTAGCACCAATACACGACCACCAGAAAGTTAGCTAACTTCAACCCAAAAAACGTCAACGAAACACTGAGTAAAATAAATTGGAGCATTCTAAAAGCTTTACCCCTTGATGAAGCTGTTGAATTTTTCAATTCAGCATTCCTAAGCATACTCAATAGAATGACCCCCCCCCCCCCGACACAAGCAAATAAAAACAAATAATACGATCTGGCTGTCTAGAGAAACAAAAAAACATATGACTACCAAAGACAGTACATGGAAAAAAATGGCAGAAAAGTAAAAACTCAATTGAACTCCAGTTATTCAATCAGCTCTGCAATCAAGTAAAACATCTAGTCATTAAAGATAAAAAAAAATACTACCTTCATCTCCAAAATGACTGTAACCACAACCCAAAAAGAATTTGGAACTCAGTCTCTACTCTACTAAACCCGGGCACCAAAAGCAACCCTTGCCCAAATCCTGACAAAGCTGAAATGGCTTCACTTTTCAATTCCTCTTTTATAGATACTATATCCAAACTTGCTGCCACCGTTCCTCAAACTAGCCACAATAACAACCCAATACCAACCGATTACTCCCCAACAAACTCTTCTCCCCAGTCTTTTTCTTTCTCTCCTATTCCTACTTCCACTATAACTAATCTCTTGCTAAAACTCAAACCCGGTAGTACTGCCCCAGACAATTTACCCCTAGAATACCTACAAATTTCAGCCAGATCTATCAGCTACCCCATCAGTATTCTCATAAACAGATATATCCAAGAATCCTACATACCTTCCATCTGGGTAAAAACCTACATCATTCCCTTACACAAAGGTGGCAACAATGCAGAAATCTCTAATTTCCACCCTATAGCCATACTATCCCCATATCTAAAATAATGGAAAATATATTCAAACTCAATTTATGAATTATCTACTCCAAAACCAACTCCTTTCCATCACTCAGCATGGCTTTTGACCTGGACACAGCACTATAACTGCTCTCCTATCCTTTTTGGACACTGTTAACTACAATCACAATGATGGTAAACTTGTCTCTGTACTTTTCCTTGATCTCTCTGAGGCCTTTGAATCCATCTCCCATTATCTCCTCCTTTTTAAGCTCTCACTCCTAGGAATGTCCACTCCTGTCCTTGACTGGTTTACCAACTATCTTACAAACAGAAAACAATCTACCAAGTGGCTACACTCCCTCTCACCTTTTCTCGCTACTTCCGCTGGAGTTCCCCAAGGGTCCATTCTAGGACCTCTTCTTTTCAGTATTTTCATTAACAACTTTCACTCTGCTCTTATTCATGGATCTGTAGTACAATATGTAGATCATTCCACTATTATCTGCTCTGGGACCTCAGAAACAGAACTTCTGACCATGACCCAAAATGCTTTCTCCACTAACGAAATTTGGATGATCAATAATCACCTTGCCCTTAACCCCAATAAAACCAAACTCCTGCTCTTTATGCCCAAAAAAACACCATTCTTAATAAATCAGAAATTATCATTTACTTTTCTAACAAAACTGCCATATAGGTAGTCCTTCATACCAAGTTACTCGGTGTTACTATAGATGATAACCTAACATTTGACCAACACATCCACAACAATATTAAAAAAACTCACCAAAAACTCTGCACCCTTTATAGACATAAACACTTTTTAAACTACTCTACTTGAAAAACACTCACCCTAACATTTCTCCTACCCTCTGTCCTCTATGGTGCCTCCATTCTAACAAATATCCAGTCCTGCCTAAAAACTAAGATGAACACCTGCTATAATAAAATTGCTAAGTTTGTGTCTAGTGCACAATACTCTTCCCATCACTGCTGTTTGTTACGATCCCTGAACTGGCTAGAACTCCCACAACACCACACATACATACAACTATCTACAACACACAAATTTATCTATAAACCTCTTGAATGCCCAGCCCTTGCCTCCCTTCTGACTCTTTATCAACCAAACCGGCAGCTCAGATCTGAAAATCAATCTCTTATCCAAGTAGATAGACCAAAACTCCCTGCAGGACAGTATCTCTACTCTTTCACTGTAGCTAAACTCTGGAATGCTCATCCACCTCTTCTCTGGACCATTAATACTCCCCTCTTATTCAAAAAAGTCTCTACATCAATATCTCTCTTCTCAATGGCTCTGCCCATGCATCATCTCCAAATCCTCTATAATCTGATTTCCTGATATACCCCTTTTATCCCTAAACTCATCATTATTCTCCCATCTTAAGTGCACCACTGAAAAGCACCTTCTATCTCATTCTGCCTCACATGGTATGAGAAAAATTGTGTAGTTATCCCCACTTGGTTTATGAATATTGTATAGGTTAAGCTCATAGTCTGTCTGTCTAATATGTACTATATAATTGTATATAGTAATTGTAAGCAGAACCCTCTATTGATGAAAGCAAACTCTGATAAAAGTTAAAATAACAGGGTAAACGCTACTATTTCCTAACTGTTAAACATAAAAAGGACAAGCGTACTAGCTGCATAAGTGCCTCAAACTCAAGCGTACTAGGCGCTAAAGTGTATAAAATTCAAGAGCACTAAAATAAAGGTGGCTATTTATCTGGTTCCTACCTTAACATAAATAGAGCAGTATTTGAACTCCACTGTACGGAGTTTCACCCAGCTTTTGCTGTGTCCTCTATGACCCTGGGATTCTCCTAGTGGTGTGGTGGTGTTGACGTCAGAAAGTTAATAAGTAATACTGATGGCACCACGCTATCCTTAAACTAACCTGAATTAAGTCCTGACGGCTCACCCACCCAGTCGCATCCAGCGGCACATAGGTAACATTTATTCTGACTTCAATTCAACCTTTAACTGTGTTATAAGTGAGTGTTTCTAGAGGGCTCGTGAACAAGATTACGATGTGATTCCTGCTCAGTTGCAATATTTTTCTCTACTCTATGGCGGGACTGCTTGTTAACGTAAACTGTGTAATATATTCAGGGGAAGTTGCACATGTTACTGAACTGTATCTGGCATCCGTTTTTTCACAGAAAACATTCTATCTTAATTTATAGTGGACTACTCTGCATTTGTAGTGGAAAGAACTGCTCTGTAGTGTGTTGCTTGCCATCTCAATCTGTAAATTGATTTATAGTGGATTAGTCTGCATTTGTAGTGGAAAGAACTGCTCTGTTGTGTGTTGCTTGCCATCGCGAACTATAAATGTACTGACCTAGCTGTTACATGTGTTGCTGACGCACAACTGGCGTCCTTTAGATCTATATCATTTAGCGACTAGGCCTGCAATTGTATGATATTATTGATTACCTTGAATGTTTTACTTGCTGCGCACTGGAAATCAGAGCAAAGTTGGTTTACTCTTCCTGTCTTTCTCCCTTGTGTTACAGGCAACCCCCCTCCCGCAAGACCCATAAAACCCGCTCTACGACAACTTACAACTGCAACGTTTACCGCAAGCAGAACCCTCTATTGATGAAAGCAAACTCTGATAAAAGTTAAAATAACAGGGTAAACGCTACTATTTCCTAACTGTTAAACATAAAAAGGACAAGCGTACTAGCTGCATAAGTGCCTCAAACTCAAGCGTACTAGGCGCTAAAGTGTATAAAATTCAAGAGCACTAAAATAAAGGTGGCTATTTATCTGGTTCCTACCTTAACATAAATAGAGCAGTATTTGAACTCCGCTGTACGGAGTTTCACCCAGCTTTTGCTGTGTCCTCTATGACCCTGGGATTCTCCTAGTGGTGTGGTGGTGTTGACGTCAGAAAGTTAATAAGTAATACTGATGGCACCACGCTATCCTTAAACTAACCTGAATTAAGTCCTGACGGCTCACCCACCCAGTCGCATCCAGCGGCACATAGGTAACATTTATTCTGACTTCAATTCAACCTTTAACTGTGTTATAAGTGAGTGTTTCTAGAGGGCTCGTGAACAAGATTACGATGTGATTCCTGCTCAGTTGCAATATTTTCTCTACTCTATGGCGGGACTGCTTGTTAACGTAAACTGTGTAATATATTCAGGGGAAGTTGCACGTGTTACTGAACTGTATCTGGCATCCGTTTTTTCACAGAAAACATTCTATCTTAATTTATAGTGGACTACTCTGCATTTGTAGTGGAAAGAACTGCTCTGTAGTGTGTTGCTTGCCATCTCAATCTGTAAATTGATTTATAGTGGATTAGTCTGCATTTGTAGTGGAAAGAACTGCTCTGTTGTGTGTTGCTTGCCATCGGGAACTATAAATGTACTGACCTAGCTGTTACATGTGTTGCTGACGCACAACTGGCGTCCTTTAGATCTATATCATTTAGCGACTAGGCCTGCAATTGTATGATATTATTGATTACCTTGAATGTTTTACTTGCTGCGCATTGGAAATCAGAGCAAAGTTGGTTTACTCTTCCTGTCTTTCTCCCTTGTGTTACAGGCAACCCTCCCATAAGACCCATAAAACCCGCTCGACAACTTACAACTGCGTTTACATAAGCAGAACCTCTATTGATGAAAGCAAACTCTGATAAAAGTTAAAATAACAGGGTAAACGCTACTATTTCCTAACTGTTAAACATAAAAAGGACAAGCGTACTAGCTGCATAAGTGCCTCAAACTCAAGCGTACTAGGCGCTAAAGTGTATAAAATTCAAGAGCACTAAAATAAAGGTGGCTATTTATCTGGTTCCTACCTTAACATAAATAGAGCAGTATTTGAACTCCGCTGTACGGAGTTTCACCCAGCTTTTGCTGTGTCCTCTATGACCCTGGGATTCTCCTAGTGGTGTATGCCCCGCTCCGCTCCCCTCCCTGCCCCCTTATCCCACCCGCCCCCAGTACCTCTACTCTTATAGGAACAAAAAGTCCCTCCCACTCTCCTTCTTAGCAAATACAAAGCTCCCCTGTCACCCCTCACGACTCCTCCCACCTCTCCGCCCATACCCATTGAAACAATCTAATCTAAGTCCTATCCCTCTCCTACTACCCTTTCTCAATCCCCAACATGGCCAAATATGCTCTCAATACAACTCCCCTAATAACCTTACTTCTCACCACTACTTATTTCCTATCAGCATATGAAAATCAAACTCTCTTAGGTATCCCTTTCCCTAAGCGTAACACTAACTCCCAATGTAATGACCAAGCCTTCTCTATACTACCTTCTCTATACCAGGACAAATTTGAATCCCCCAAATTAGTCAACATTACACTCCATTACACCAAATCTCCACATAACAAAGCCAACCTCAAAATTCTATTTAAACTACAGAGATTACTAGTCTACATAAAAAATCGTATGAACATTGGCGGCGATATTCATCCTAACCCTGGTCCCACCACCACGCTTGACTCTCACTCTAATAATTTTACAAATTCTTCTGACTCTCTACTAATATTTCATCTGAACCTAAGAAGCATTAATAACAAAGTTCATAACCTACACGCCATTATAGCAACTCATTCCCCTGAAATTATGTGTCTAACCGAAACATGGCTAAAGCCATCCACTAAGAATGAAGAGATCCTTCCACCTGGGTATAACATTTTTAGGGCTGATCGTACAAAAAAAAAGGAGGAGGTATAGCTGTTATGTATAAAAACACCCTGAATATCCTTAAGAACCCAATTCAACCTCCTACAATCTCTAACCTAGAAATTATAGCCCTACAGATCTGCTTAAACGCTAAAAACGATCAACCTTGTCGTAACTTATATCCCACCAGGAAACAACATAGAAAACCTGGAGCAAACCTTAAGCTGGCTATCCACCAGCTACCCACAAGAAACCATGGTACTTGGAGACGTCAATATAGATTGGTCTCTCTGTTCCACCCACTCAACTCCAAAACCTATCAATCTACATGGTTTTTCCCAAAACATCCTATCCCCAACTAGAATAGGCAACTCTCATCAAAAAGAAAGCATCATTGACTGGATCCTTACTAATAAAGACTCAAATAACTATACGACAGGTACCCTTCCCAGTGACCTCAGTGACCACCTAATTACTTATATCAATAAACATAAATGCCCATCTACCAACCCCCCCCTTTATAGATTAATCAGAAACAAAAAGAAATTTGTCCCACAACAATTTCTTGCAGACCTGAAATCTTGCAACTGGTCCATACTAAAAACCCTTCCAATTAATGAGAGTGTCTCACACTTCAATGATACATTTCTCAAGATACGTGATGCACACGCCCCACAGAGACAAATTAGATCCAAACCTCGTATAGCACCTTGGCTAACAAAGGAAACCAAAAACAAAATTAAACTATGTAACCATGCCTGGGACAAGTGGAGGGCCACAAAAACCTCCCAAGACCGTATTAAATTTCAACAACTAAGAAACACCACCAAAGCAGCTGTTACCCAGGACAAAAAACAATACTTCTATCACCTCCAGCACACACACCAGAACAACCCAAAAAAATTCTGGGCAGGCTTTAACAACCTTCTGCACCCAGGGAAAACCTCCACCCCAACCCCCGACAATCTTGTAGAGAAAGGACAGGAAGAAGTAGCCAATTCCTTCAACTCCTTCTTCACTGAGACTGTCCTAAATCTAGCCAGTCAACTAACTTCCACTTCACAATCTGCTGTTCTACAGCACGCTCTCACCCCAACCCCGTTCAAACTAAAGCCAGTATCTTCTTCGTATACACGTACCCTACTAAAAAAACTTAGGCCAACCACCCTAGCAGCTGACCACCTCCCTGCAGAATTCTTGCAAATTGCATCTGATGTAATAGACTACCCAATATCCATCCTTATCAATAAAACTATAGCTGAGACGTATATCCCTACTATCTGGAAGATCTCATATATCATTCCACTTCACAAAGGAGGATCCTCCATGGAAATCTCAAATTATAGACCGATAGCTATCTTATCCCCAATAGCGAAAATCATGGAGAGATGCATCCATAAGCAACTTCTTCACTACCTAACTGTTAATCATCTCCTGTCCAACTCCCAACATGGCTTTCGTCCCCACCACAGTACAACGACCGCCCTCCTTTCCTTTGTTGACTCCATCAATAACAACCGCAACAACAAACTTATATCTTCTGCCCTCTTTTTGGACCTATCAAAAGCTTTTGATATGGTCAATCATCAGCTCCTTCTTAACACCCTTGAAGCCTTGCATCTAGAAATACCAGCACTAACCTGGTTTAAGACCTATCTCTCGGGTAGGCAACAAGCCGTCCTGTGGCAAAACTGTAAATCAAGACTACTCCCAATTTCCATAGGTGTACCTCAGGGCTCCATACTCGGTCCACTTCTGTTTTCCATCTACATAAACAACCTCAAATCAGTCATCCCTAAATCCACCTGCATACAATATGCCGACGACTCCACCCTAATCTGCTCTGACGTCTCCATCTTGAATCTCCAAACTATTACTCAACAATGTTTTCTCAAATTGAAAAATGGTTCAACGACTTGAAACTCCTACTCAATCCAACTAAAACAAAGCTACTATTATTCTTTCCCAATGCTTCCTCTTCCCAGGAAAAAGAATCTCCAAACACTAACAAAATAACCTTCCATGTTAAATCTAATAATGGGACTTATATAACCCCTGTCACCAATACCAAACTACTTGGAGTAACCATTGATCACAAGCTCAAATTTGACCTGCACATTACTCAAACAATAAAGTCCGTTAATAAAAAATTAGGATCTATGTACAGAATCAAAAACTTCTTAACTCCCTCTACCAAATTAACCATAGCCCGCACCCATCTTCTCTCTCCCCTCCTCTACGCATCCCCAGTCTTCTCTTTCCTCCATAAACGTGAACTTAACTTGCTCTCTCGTGCTTACAACCATATTGCTAGATTTGTAACAGGTTCTCCTTATCGAACCCACCATTGTCTTAACTTGAGGACCCTTGGCTGGCTTGAACTACCTAATCTCCTCAAACTTAATCAACTCACCGAGGCCTACAAAATAGTCAACCACCCTGATAAAACTCCATCACTATCCAGCATTCTGGCCCCTTACTCTAATCTAAATAGTCTTAGATCATCCAACAGTTCTCTTATCCTTACCACTAAAGCTAAGAACTCAGGTGGGGATGCCCTCACGCTAACTCCATTGGGAAACCATGGAACTCATTGCCAAACTACCTAAGACTCTCAACTTCACGCACCCAATTCAAAACAACCTAAAGAATATCTCATATCCCAATGGATATGTCCTTGCCCACCGGACTAACATCATAGCTCATACCCTACTAGCCTTACTTCCTCCTAGCACGTTCTTCATTTTAGAACTCTATAACCTCTCACTTCAAATCACAATTGAAATTATTTACCCTTATCTTGTCTATGTACACCCCAAAGGAAACTAATTCCATGCTTAAATTACAGCATGTACTTTAATCAATATTTTGTATCACTATTTCTGTGTCTATTTTCTAACATGTATAAATTTTTTGTCTGTTTGATTGTTTGATTGGAGCTTTTCTCCTCGGGCCTCTACTGAAAATGGACATGTATCCAGCTAGACTAGCCCGGTTAACAAATGTAAAATAAAAAAATAAATAAAATAAATAAATATGCATATGGCTTATCTGTCTTTTCTGTTAAACTCTTTATATACTGGATACCTTGCCACAATTCTAAGTTTTCTTTCATAACTTCTAACCATATAATTGTACAATGTTCCAAGTGAGTCTCCTGTATGTTACTCTTTGTAAATTTGCCATACTTTGTAAACACTTGTTTAACAAATTCCTATTAACTTGTACTTTGTTATGGAGCTTTTCTCCCCAGGCCTCTACTGAAAATGGGAACATTCCAGCCCAGTGGACTTTCCTGGTCAACAAAAGCAAATAAATAGATAAAAATGTAGGGAGCAGCCTATTTCTGACACTTGTTGAAGTAGTTTGGTATGTGACACCATGTTGAATGCCTTGGATAAGTTCAAAAGGACTACTGAAGTTATTAGACCTGCATCTAAAGCCTTGTTCACAGTATCTGTGAAGGAGAGGAGGGCAGTGGCGGTGTTATGGAATGGGCAAAAAACATGTTGTGCTGGGGCGAGGAGGTTAAGTAGCTGACTATATATACACTTTTCTAATATTTTGGAATGAGGAGAAAGAATAGAGATCAGTTTATAGTTAGTAAGGTCATTTGTATTACCGCCTTTATGGAGTGGAATTATAATGGAATTTTTCCAGATTTGTGGGGTGGTTCCTTCAGAGATGGATCAGTTTATTAGACCATTTCCAGCTCTTTTGTAGTTCACTGTTTAAAATCCGCCTCTGGGCATTTTTTTCTGGCTATACTGCTCAGACAAGCTCCACGTGGGTTTACAGAGTGGTCCTAGCAGCAGGGAACTCAGAAAAGCGACTACCTTCTGGATTTAAGTATCTTTGCTTTTTTTTCACTGGAAATAGCTTCTGTAGCTTAACTTGAATTAGCCTGAACTGTTTTTTATCTGATTGCTGCATTATTTTAAAATCTGCACTTAAAGTTACATTTAGTCGAAATTGATCAAAAGTTTGCTTGTTTGTTTGTTTAATTTAACTGTGGAGGCTGCCCACTAAAGTGTGCTAGCCTGTGTAACTAATTTATCACTGTTTCTGCATTTTCTGTGTGTTTCTATCTAAAAAACAAAAAAACAAAAAAATAATCCTTGTTTTCCCACCTTTCTCGACTAGTTTAGACCAGTTTACAGGCATTGCTGTATTCTGGGCTGTGGTGTAGTTCCTGTGTTGTCCATTACCTTACTTGGATAGAAGGAAGTTTCTTTGCTCACCAGTGGGAGTGGGGAGCCTTGAGCAGCCTACCTGTCCTTGGGGGAAGTGACCTCAGCACAAGAAGCTACAGTAATTGGTTGTTTGGGACCATTTCCAGCTCTTTTGTAATTCACTGTTTAAAATCCGCCTCTGGGCATTTTTTTCTGGCTATACTGCTCAGACAAGCTCCACATGGGTTTACAGAGTGGTCCTAGCAGTGGGGAACTCAGAAAAGTGACTACCTTCTGGATTTAAGTATCTTTGCTTTTTTTCCACTGGAAATAGCTTCTGTAGCTTAACTTGAACTAGCCTGAACTGTTTTTTATCTGATTGCTGCATTATTTTAAAATCTGCACTTAAAGTTACATTTAGTCGAAATTGATCGAAAGTTTGCTTGTTTGTTTGTTTAATTTAACTGTGGAGGCTGCCCACTAAAGTGTGCTAGCCTGTGTAACTAATTTATCACTGTTTCTGCATTTTCTGTGTGTTTCTATCTAAAAAACAAACAAAAAAAAAATAATCCTTGTTTTCCCACCTTCCTCGACTAGTTTAGACCAGTTTACAGGCATTGCTGTATTCTGGGCTGTGGTGTAGTTCCTGTGTTGTCCATTACCTTACTTGGATAGAAGGAAGTTTCTTTGCTCACCAGTGGGAGTGGGGAGCCTTGAGCAGCCTACCTGTCCTTCGGGGAAGTGACCTCAGCAAAAGAAGCTGTAGTAATTGGTTGTTTGGGACCATTTCCAGCTCTTTTGTAGTTCACTGTTTAAAATCCGCCTCTGGGCATTTTTTTCTGGCTATACTGCTCAGACAAGCTCCACGTGGGTTTACAGAGTGGTCCTAGCAGCAGGGAACTCAGAAAAGCGACTACCTTCTGGATTTAAGTATCTTTGCTTTTTTTTCACTGGAAATAGCTTCTGTAGCTTAACTTGAACTAGCCTGAACTGTTTTTTATCTGATTGCTGCATTATTTTAAAATCTGCACTTAAAGTTACATTTAGTCGAAATTGATCGAAAGTTTGCTTGTTTGTTTGTTTAATTTAACTGTGGAGGCTGCCCACTAAAGTGTGCTAGCCTGTGTAACTAAGTTATCACTGTTTCTGCATTTTCTGTGTGTTTCTATCTAAAAAACAAAAAAACAAAAAAATAATCCTTGTTTTCCCACCTTCCTCGACTAGTTTAGACCAGTTTACAGGCATTGCTGTATTCTGGGCTGTGGTGTAGTTCCTGTGTTGTCCATTACCTTACTTGGATAGAAGGAAGTTTCTTTGCTCACCAGTGGGAGTGGGGAGCCTTGAGCAGCCTACCTGTCCTTCGGGGAAGTTACCTCAGCACAAGAAGCTGTAGTAATTGGTTGTTTGGGACCATTTCCAGCTCTTTTGTAGTTCACTGTTTAAAATCCACGTTTGCACGGCTTTGCGCGGTCGTGCGCATAGCGCAGCGCCGGTTAAACAAGGTTAAACTTTTTCTGGCTCCGCCAAGTCTGTTCTTCAAATTTTCCCTTTAGGAAGCTCTACTCTTAGTAAAACCAGACTACTCATTGTATTATAAGCCTAGCACTTGTTCTCAATACTTCTCTTCTATAAAGCACTAAATCTACTTACCACCCCTGTGAATACCCACTTCCCTTAAAGGTATACCACTCCCTTATACTGTTCTAGCATGTCGAGTGGTAGATTACTGGCGTCGTCTCCAGTTCAGCTGGTCAATCTGGGCATCTTGAGACAATGCTACAATTGTCTCATGTACACAGACAACCCTCTCCTCCTCCCAACAAACACAAATACATGTGAGAGATGCAACTATATAGCCAAACTGGAGGCTGAACTCTCTCAACTCAGGACTGGCATGACCAGACAGGAGGAGATGGCAACCACACACACAACAATCCCAGTCCCACATAGACCTACCACAACTGCAAACCAAACACATAAAAACACAAAGACATACTCGGAGGCTCTAATAAAAAACTTACCAAAACAACAGAGGCTCCCAAAGCAGACATCCAAAAATCCACCACCTCAAAACAAAACACATGCAATACATACTTCAATAAATCAGTGTGTCAACCAATCGCAGCCCTTAAGGCCAAACACCTTGCCTGATACACTAGTAATAGGTGACTCCATAGTCAGACACACTGATGTCCCACTGACCAGGCTGAACAAGGAGAAGGTGACTGTGAGCTGTCTATCCAGAGCTAGGATCCGCCACATAACACACGCACTCAGGTCACTCCAAAGCAAGTACAAATATGACTCCGTCATTGTCCATGCTGGTGTGAATGACCTGAGACGTACCTCCCTGGACTACATGAAAAGAGACATAGAGGAGCTCTCCGATTATGTAGCCCAGGCTGGTATGACCCTGACCCTGAGCAGCATCTTGCCCTCACCAAGAATGATACCACAATACAAAGACAAGATGATCAGCTTTAACAATTGGCTCAAGTACTGGTGTCATTCTAAGGGGATCCAATGTCTGTCTGCCTGGGATGATATGTTGGACAAGCCACGCTGCTTCGCAAGGGATGGCTTACACCTGTCACCACTGGGCTTCCGGATATTGGCTAAGGCTCTTGCCACCCCCATAGTGCCTTTTTTAGGCAAGGCTCAAAAGACAAACCCACCTCCTTGGAAAAAAAAAATGGAAAAAAACTAAGGGTAATGCTGCTCAACGCCAGAAGTCTAAATCTCAAGATGCAGGCACTTGATGCACTCCTCAGCATGGAGAACATCGACGTCTGTGCAGTAACTGAAACCTGGTTCAAGGCTCCTGAGAGCACCCCAGTGCTACCAGGCTATACCTCGTATCATGCTTTTCGGCCCCAAAACCCGGGCGAACCACAAGGAGGGAGTGTCCATATTCATAAAGGACACCTACACCTCCAGGTTAGTAGCAACACATGAAGCATCAGAGACCATACAGGTGCAACTAACCATAGGCAAAACTGCTATACAACTGGTAGCATGTTACAGACAACCCTCCCAATCTCAAGAACCCCACTCAGCCTTCCTGAAGACATTGGAGGATATGAATGTATTACAAAATACCATCATACTGGAAGACTTCAACTACCCAAACATAGATTGGGTACATTATTCTAGCCCTAATAACCTAGCCCAAAGGTTCCTGGAATCATAAATTCAAATGCACTGGAACAACTAGTCACCTCTCCCACTAGGGGAGATAATATACTAGACCTGATCATCACAAACATGGGGACAAAATGCTCCACACCGGAAGTATACCCCTCACTAGTGAAATCTGACCACAAACTAATCACCCTGGATATACATATCCCACCTCCACCCCCAGCACAAAAGACCACAGTGAAAAACTTATCAAAAGCAGACTTCACTCTTCTTAAGACTGAGATGGTATCCTTTAAGCCCACTGTGCCAGTGGATACCACATCCCACAATGCCGAATCCTTCACAAATGCTTTCTATGGACATCTCCAAGAATGCATGGATCATGCAATCCCAAACAAATCCAAGTCCCTCTCCACCAAATGTAAGCGTCATGTCTGGTGGACCTCAGCCATAAACAAATTGTATAACAAAAGAAAGAAGCTACTGCACGTCAGAGCGAAATCCCATGAAGGGAAGACATCTCTGATCAACATTAGCAGAAAACTACATTCTCTCATAAAAACATCCAAGGCAAACTTTGAGAGAAAAATCGCTAAGGACACTAAAGATAACCACAAAGCCTTCTTCAGCTATGTTAGAAACCTGGGCAGAAACCCTCAGATATGCTCAGAGTTGGTTCACAACAACAAAAAATACACTGAACCCACAGATATTGCTAACATTCTGGCTGACAGGTTCAGTGCAAATTTCTCGCCTCCTTCACCCCCAAAAGAAGAAATACTTATCCCAGCTGAATGTAATCTCCCTGTCATCTCAGATGTCCAAGTGAGAAACGCCCTAAACAAAGCAAAAAACACAGCATCAATGGGACCTGACGGTATCCCGGGGTGTGTGTTACGTGAACTCCAAGAGGAGCTAAACCCACACATAAAAATGCTATTTAACCTTAGCCTTACTTCGGGATATGTACCTGAACACTGGCGTACAGCAACAGTGGTCCCACTCCAAAAGGGGGGTGCCTCTACAGACCCTGGAAACTACCGCCCCATAAGCTTGACTAGCCTGGTCTGCAAAGCTATGGAAAGAATCATTATGGAACTCATAAACGGAGACATAGGGGACCTACAGACGCTTGACCCCACCCAGTTCGGCTTTGTAAAGGGCAGATCCTGCCTTTTAAACCTGGTTGACTTTTTCAAAACAGTCACTAGAGCCATTGATGAGGGCAAAGCAATCCATACAGCATACCTGGACTTGGCTAAGGCCTTCGACACAATACCCCACTCAGGCATCATAGATAAGCTAAACAGCTTAAAAGTAAACCCTTATGTCACTAGATGGGTTGCAAACTGGCTAAAGGACAGAACCCATAAAGTTAAAATTGCTGGAGCAATGTCAGACTCAAAGCCAGTCACAAGTGGTGTCCCACAGGGATCTGTCCTGGGACCCCTCTTGTTCGGCATTTATTTCTCAGATGTTAAAGCAAACATGGGAGGGCTGTGGCTTACAAAGTTCGCAGATGACTGCAAACTAGGTGCCATAGTCGATACACCAGCAGATACACACATCCTACAAAAAGGCCTCACTGAAACGGACAACTGGTGCCGTAGTCATGGCCTTAAACTAAATGCCAAAAAATGTATAGTTATCCCTTTTGGAAAAAACAAAGTACCCACAAATTATCACATAGACAGCAACCCACTGAGTACGGAAAAAGTAATCAGAGTCCTAGGGACCCAAGTAGACAGTGACCTCTCATTTGACACCCACGTTGCCAAAGTGGTTAGAAAAACATTCTACCTTGCACACCTCATCATGAAGGGTTTCCCATCCAGATCCAAGGATGTCATTGTACCCCTATATTCCTCCCTCATCAGACCCATGATTGAGTACAATGCCCCATTTGGTATGTACCTCACCCGGCACTTGCAACAGCTGGAGAGACCACAAAAGTACCTCACCAAAAGGATCAAGGGTCTCCAACATATGTCTTATTCTGCCAGACTAAAGAAACTTCAGCTCTATTCAGTAGCATACCGCCTGCTCAGAGGTGATCTCTGCCTGACGTACAAGGCCATGTCCAATCAGGATCTGATGGACATGCTCCACCTCAAAAATCCAAATCCATCAGGACCACGAGAGCTAAAGACTTAAACCTCGGCACAAGTATGAATAGGACATGCTGGAGGGATAGATTCATAACCCAGAGGCTTCCCATGCTTTGGAACAGGATCCCAGTTCATATTAGGCAGAGCCCCTCACTGACTCTCTTCAAGAGAAATCTTGATGAGTGGATGGGAGATCGTAAGTTTACCCCAGGGGTCACATCTGTGTCACTGCTAGACAGGGGCACAGTAAACTAATTATATTATATAAGGGGACCTTCACTGTGTCACTACTAGACAGAGGCACAGAATTCTAGATTTTATCTGTACATTTTTGTACCATTTCATGGGGTGGCAAAAGCCACATCACTATGGCTAGGCTTACAAATGCCCCAGGGCAGATAGCCTAGTACTATACTATGAAACTATGAAACTAAGAATACTGGTGGGGTATGCTATTGCATCAGCAGCAGTTTTCAAGTATTCTGGAGGGAAGTTGTCAGTAGATAGGGAACAGGGTTTCAGTTTTTTTTTTTAAGTCTTAGAATTAGAGAGGTGAGAACAGGTTTTAGGGAGAAACTATGGGTTTCTGGTATTGTTTTAGTGGTAGTTTCCTGGGATGAAAGATGAATGGAAGAAGTTTGTATGGTTGCCTGATGTTTGTATTATTGGTGGTGTGTGGATTTGAGTTTGTAGGGGATTTAGGAATGAGCTTAAGGATAATATCAATAAAGTGGGAGTTGAAAGTGTGGGCTATATGTTGTGAGGTCATGTCAGGTCATGGAAATGGATTTTGAGGGGTTCTGGGATTGAGGAGAGAGGATACAGATTTCCAAAAATTCTTGGGGTTGTTTTTATGGGTGGATAATTTTTTTTGAGAAATAGTTTTTTGTCATTGATGACTAGTTTTTTTTTTACTAACGGACTAACCCTGGTGCCACCATCACAGATGCTACAGGAATACACATACAGTCCTGATACCCACCTCACACATATGGATACATCAATATTTCTGTGAAATGCTCATCAGTCCTGAAATAAAAATTGTTTGGCTTACCATGTGCAGATGACTCCACACTTGCTAGGAAGGAT
The DNA here is from genome assembly GCF_019279795.1 of Protopterus annectens. Classification (NCBI taxonomy): domain Eukaryota; kingdom Metazoa; phylum Chordata; order Ceratodontiformes; family Protopteridae; genus Protopterus; species Protopterus annectens. The sequence continues at coordinate 1,450,585,368 of NC_056731.1, read as the reverse complement.
GGTCCTGGAAGAAGTTAAGAAAATGTAAGGACACCAGCATCACAATAACAATAACACAGGGGACAACGTTTGGCCTTTATATGTCTATTAACAATACATTTAACTGAAACTTGGATGACACGTCCACCCCAAGACTATGTGTAATGAATCAGAATGTTTTGTTAGCTGTATCAATCTATAACTAGCCCCCCAAAAAATTCTTAAACCAACTTAAGTATTGCTTTCAGTATTTTACTATACAAGAAATATTAAAAAAACTGACATAAGTAAGCCAACCTGGAAGTTCCTCCTGAGACATACTTGTCCTGTCTGAAACATCAGCACCAAAACATCAAACACTTGCTTTTGTGCACTTTCTACTGAGCTTGCTAGATCTCTGACAGTGGACAGGAACTCTTCATTTGGTGTCAGTGGTAGTTCTGTAGCAACCCCCCGCAGGTTGCTAGCTGTCCATGGGCCACTGCAGCTGCTCTCCTCTGGGCTGATGAAATCATGTCAGTGGCCCTATGACCCACTTGATCATATGTCCTTCTGTGTCCCCCAACAGCATTTACATCGTTCACTATCTGGTTCCAAATTTGCATTCTTCCAGACATATCCCCTTGTCCTCCCTCAAGAAGAAAGGCACATGTTGCTGAAATGCTTGGATGATCACATCGTTTTTGGAGTCACCGAAGGGGAGGTTGTGGGGATTGGGATGCTTGGCTGCCATAGTCCTAGGTGACATAAAACACAAAAGAATGATACTAGACATAAATATCACAGAAATAAAAGTCCTGCTTAGATATAACACATATTATTAGTTTGTCAATATCACCTACTGGAGAAACAAAAAACTTTCAACTTATTCAAATATAAAAAGGGTTATTTGGTTGAAACATATAACCATCACACACAAACCAAGTTTTGATCCACATCAATGAGTAACAATACCATAGCAAACCTCTGTAAAATCATATTGGTTGTGTCAACACAGAAATGGAAATTGGCTCCCACATCCTCAAAACAACAGCCAAATGACATGTTTTACTGTTGTTCCATTTTACTTTATAGTAAAATTCAAATGAAAGAAATTATTACATGCTCACAATTTTATTAAGAGTTGTACACTCAGTTTTAAGAAACTCATATGAATTATTTGTGTGAATGAGGTTAAACTTACTAATATGTTTTTGTAATCATAATTGTGTTCTCTGGCCTTGGAAGGTCTTCAGACTTCAGTAATAGTCATATACACAGGGATGTATAAACCAGGACCTTGTCAGGTCACACACATGCATGGTTAACCCCTCAGTCTGTCATGTGGATTTATATGAAAATAATGAGTATGTCTGAGAAGTACTTCTGCAGTGGCAAGGATGAAAAATCACTGCTGTGGAAGAAAATGTTTTGTCCCTTATGCACTGGTTTGAGTACCACAGTGTAAATTAATTTTATCAGTGTGTAAAGCCACACAAAAGATGTGTCAAGCCAGAAAATATATTTCCCCAGTACGTGCCTGCAGACTTAAATCACCTAACAGTTACAGCAGCAAACAACCCTCAAACTAATGCCAAGTGTTAGATTAACCTTCCAGTTTCAAAAACTGCTTTCCTGTCTGTATGGCACTGTTTCTCTCCACTTAACATCATTCAGAGGTGGTTGGCATCACTGTTCGGGTTTGCGCACTTCCAGTAAATGTGATAACAGGCATTGGCAGGAAATCATTCTTACCTATTGCTGTTTTCCCTGGTCAGACATGTCTGGTGGTAGAAGGGAAGGTAGTAGGGCACAGAGGTGGGGTGTTGAGGAGTTCAGAATCTTCAATGGACTCCCTATAAAGTGCCACAGTGGAAGGCTCTTGCAGGTGGACTATACCGACTTCAAGTACAAGTCTGAGGCTTGGAGTAGTCTGGCCAAGGCTGCCTCCAGTGCAACTAGCATTCTATGCACTGGAGAGCAGTGTAGGCATCACTTTAATGACTTGAAAAGGCACAAGAGGGATGCACTCAACCAGTGGCTGGATAAGTTCAGGACTGCTGACATACCACAGTGGTGTAAGTATACTGATAAAGAGAATTTATAGTAGATAGAAAGCTGCATATAGGCAAGACTGGTATGCATAATGCTCTTCTCTTGTTCTCCTCTCTTTATTCCACAGCCAATGCAGAGATTATTATGAATACAGATGCTCATGCTAAGCATCTAGAAAGACTGAGGGAAGCAAGCAAGGGATATATATGCAGCACAACAGAGCTATTATTTTAGCTAAATTATTTATTTTCTATACAGTTGTAGCAAAGTAAGCATGCAGATTCTAACTGTAACAGCAAGCATGCATGCTTCATTCTGTAGCACAAGCCAGCTGTAGGAGTCAAGTCTAATACTGTCATCAGACATTGTGTGTTCAAATACCACAAGTAAGAAATATATAGTAAAATGCTTTAAAATGCTTTACATAATATATTTTCAACACAACTGGCACAAATGCCCGGCTGTTAACTTAATTTGTATAATTGGACCAAGCATAATATATGCACACTGCAAGGATTATTTTGAGCAATCCTTACTTATAGTTTGTTGTTAAGAAGTATAATTAAATGTAAAAGCTGAGACAAAATACTTTATTATTGTGATAATGCATTGCATGTCACATATGAGTACTAATTTTATCTCTTTTTCCCTCACCCCCAAACTTTATTTCTCTCTTTTTTCTGTGTGTTGTCAAAATGTTTCCATGTCATCCATCTCTGACAAATCACAAAATGATTTACAGCACAGGGTAGTAGGCTAACCACCATGGCTCAGCCTGCACCCCCACTCTACCGGCTCCTACACCAATGACCAACACATCTGGGACTCAACCTTAAAGTACTGCCTCTGCTGCCCATGCTCTACATGGGTCCTCCACATCAGGTAGCACTACTCCAGTAACTGGTGCTGTGGTATCCTTCAGGAGTAGTGGCAGAGGTGGGGATTTTATCACCTGCCGGGAGATACCAGGATTGGTGCATAGGGTCATGCACAGCATCATTGCTGCATGCTTACACTGGATGGAGAGGCTGCCCTCACTTATGGTCCATAGGAGAAGATGTTAAGCACTCCAACAGCCAAGGGAGTAAGGGGACAGTGATGACAGTCCTGTGGGTAAGGACTAGATTCTCACTGATCTCATGTTTGATGGGCATGGGCATCTGTTGTTCCCTCCCTAACCCCAGTCATGGTGTCCCCCAATCTGTCATATCCCTCACCATCCCTGTGTCTTGTCCTGTTTGTCTTGTTTTTACATCTGCTTCCTTACCTACCTTACTTACCTGACCTAGAAATACTTCCCTTACCCAACATTCCTCTCTTACTGAAGTCCAAAAAAAAAGGGCACCTGTCCCATAAAAAATATAATCCCATACATATCTCTCCACTTTGCACATTTGCACATATGTCATCTTGATACACTTGATTCGGTCCAATTGGCTATATAAAATGATTGTGTTGTTGTCGGCCCTCTTTGCTGAGGTGAAAATCCAAATTCGGTTAATATTCTGTACATATTTTCATTTTACACTCTTTAAGATGTGATAGCTATGGTTCTTTCCTCCCTCCCTCCTGCACATTGTAGTATTGTTTTCCCTTTGTTCTTTCCCCTGCTTGCTCCCCATGTCACCACTTTCTTATCTACCCCATTTTAGTACCTTTAATCTGGTCAAAAAATAAAACCGCACACAGCACACAAAAGTAAAAAAAAAGTAATGGTGCCTTTCACTTTTTTCCCTCTATGTTTGAGTGGAGCTTGGCATTGAGCACCAATGCCGAGTGATGGTGAACAGCTCTTTAATGGTGTAATTACCTCTGTGCAATGCCACTTAAACCCACTGATATAAGGTAACATACAGTGAATTTAGAATAAAGAATTATTTCACTGCATTATCAATACATATTTTAAACTATTACATACATCTGGATTTGAACCCGGTATCATATAGGCTGCAAAAGGAATGTGTCAATGCATTTATTCTTGCTTCCACAGAGTCAGCTAAGCAGCAAGTGTGTTCCATACACTCGGTACTCAGAACTCTCATAATCTTAGCAATGAGTCTCACTTTTGCTTGCTGCTTAACTACACTTAGCCATCAATCATGCAAACCAGCTTCTTTGTGTTGCACTATGGAAAGTGCACAATAGCCTGTATTACTAATGTTTACTGTGCATTTATTCTTCATCTCCTGAAAATACATGTAGAAACACAAAGGAAAGACACTGTTTTAAGAAAATAACACATAGAGAGTGCAGCGATCTGTTACCTCCATTCATGTACTTCAAATCTGGTATTTCAGTACTTGTTCACAAATATATCAACTACATTGCAGAAATACCAAATGCTTTCTTATATGCCATGCACATCTTTATAATGAGAATACACATTCATATTTTCCAATACTTGAGGAATGTGGACAGCTGTTTGCAAATAGTTTGCAAACCTGTCTTTTTAAGGTATACCAGCACATTGGAAACACACCATCAAATGCTACAGTTTGCACACTCATTAATGTGGTAACATGCAGATCTCTAATATCTTGACAGTTGTACATGGCTAGCTATCCATTTCCAACAGGCATCCCAACATCTTCTGTCAAACATCCAGTGATGATGTCATCCACTATAAATTGTCCTGCAGCCATGTAAAAGTCAGACTTCTGCTGTGACATTTGCATTAAGTGCTGAGTTCTGTAATCTGTATACTTTGTTAGGTAGGGGTTCTAATCTGACTGTAGTCAAATGGTGTGTCTCTCTAGTCTGAAGAGCATAATTGTCTATCCTGCAGTCATTGCTGCAATTCTATGGAGTACCGATATTTTGATAGTTGGACATGCCTACACATCCATTTCATTCAGGCCCTCTCAACATCTTTTGTCAAACATCCAGTGATGACATCATCCACTATCAATTGTCCTGCAGCTTTGTAAAAGTCATACTTGTGCTGTGGCACTGGCATTAAGTACAAAGTTCTCTAGTCCATGTACTTAGATAGGAGTACTAATCTCACTGTAGTCAACTTATGTGTGTCTGTCTAGTCTGAAGAGCATAGTTGTGTTTCCTGCAGTCATGACTACAATCCCATGGAATACCAATATTTTGGACATATCTGCACAATCCATTTCATTCAGCCCTCCCAACATATTCTCTCAAACAACCTATGATGTTATCATCCACTATAAATTGTCCTACAACGTTCAAAAATCAGGACTTGTGTCTTGGCACTTGTGTTAGGTACTGAGTTCTCTGGTCTGTGTACTTAGATAGGAGTTGGTGTGAGGGTGTGTGCATTTACTTGGGTGACATTAGAACATTTTACACCAGCATGTGGGACACTGCTATTACTATCTTCTCCTACCAGTCACTGCTGATGTCCTCACTTATAAGGTGTTGTCAGACACTGTCCAAGTCAGACTTGTGCTGTGGTGCTTGTGTTAAATATGGAGGTCTCTAGTTGGTGTACTTAGTTAGGTAGGGGTTCTATTATCATTGCAGTCAACTGGTGTGTGTGTGTGTGTGTGTGTGTGTGTGTGTGTGTGTGTGTGTGTGTGTGTGTGTGTGTGTGTGTGTGTGTGTGTGTGTGTGTGTGTGTGTGTGTGTGTGTGTGTGTGTGTGTGGGTGGGTGTGTGTTTTCACATGGTTGACATTAGAGAGAGCATTTTACACCAGCATGTGGGACACTGCTATTACCATCTTCCTTTCAACAGACTCTGCTGATGTCATTAGCTATAGCTGTCTCTCAAGCATGATGTGTTAATGTCACAGGCTAGGTTAAGATTACTAGAGCAAGTGACTGTTGTGCCATTAGATTTGCAGATGTGCAGCATTTCCATCAGGGCAGGAGCATATATGATACAGAGTAGAGTGACAGTTCTTTCAGTGTACCTGGGTACATTATGGCATGGTTTGTAGGCCCTATAGGTTCTTGTTGAGAAACAGTTGTGGTCTCTCTAGCTGTTTCAGGTGTCATGTAAGGTACATCAAAAAGAGAGTATTGTACTCTATTAAGGGTCTGATGAGTGGTGTTATAACATCCTCAGATGTGGATGAGATGCCCTGACTTTTGAGGTGTACGATGTAGAAGGCTTTCCTTACCACTGGAAATATGGAGGTCAAACTTCAAATTGCTGCTTACCGCTGTTCCCAGATCTCACATCACTGGGTTTGAGATTGGGGGGGGGTGTTGTCAATACTGTAATAAGCAGGGAAATTAACTTTGCAAAAGACAATAATAATGGCAATTTTTTACATATAGTTTTAGACAGTATGGCTTGGGCACCAATCATTTGTCTGTGTTAGCTCCTTCTATAACATGTTAACATCTTTGGGGGACTCAGTGATTGCACCCAAGTTGCAATCATCAGCAAACTTGTTAAGTCAAAGGCTGTCTAATTTACCTGGACTTCTGAAAAATATATTCTGAACAGTAAAGGGCCCAGCAGAGATTGTTGTGGTACACCACTTGTGGTGGGTTTGTTGGTAGAAGGTGAGTCACCAACTTTGACAGTATGTGTTCTCTTGAGCTAATTGACAAACCATCTAGTGACATAAGGGTTAATCCCCAGCTGGAAAAGTTTATCAAAGATACCTGTGTGGGGGATTGTGTCAAAACCCTTGGACAGATCAAGATAGGTAATATGCACTGTCTTATCTTCATCCAGGACTTTGATGACTTTCTCAAAGAAGTCTACTAGATTTAATAAGCATGATCTACCCTTAAAAAAAAAACTGGACCAGGTCTAGAGTTTGAAGGTCACCTATGTCCTTATTGATAAGGTCCATTATGATTCTTTACATGCCTTGCAGATGTGACTGGTTACACTCACAGGTCTATAGTTCCCAAGGATTGGTTGATAGCTCTCCTTTGTGCAAGGGGATTACTGCTCCTGTTGACCACTCTACTGGAACAAAGCCAGTTCTCAGGCTATGATTAAAGAATATGCTAATTAGATCCTCTAGGTCCTTCTTTTAGATTGCTTATTAAGCAACCTGGGATGTTATCTGGTACCACTGAGGCCATGCTTTACCCTTAGAGGGTGCAGATATGACCTGATGTCTAGAGATTCTAGGCAGAGGACTGTTGTCAGGTATGCTCTGGGGTATGGCTGCTGGGGCCAGGGGATTGAAGTTTGCACCAAATCTGTCAGCTAAAAGGTTGGCAATATCCTCCGGTGCAGCTTCATATTTACATTCCTAGCATTAGGCAGCAGAACTTTGTGTTTGCCTCCAGTGGATATTGTTACATTGAGACTTTTGTTGCTTTGACATCACCTAAAAAGTTCACTATGGTGGAGGCAAGTGCCTTTGCCAGTATCTGATGGCCTAGAGGACACAGATGCAGATGATCTCTGGCAAAGCAGTGTGGCTTGTCAATCGTATCATCCAGGCTGAGAGATACTGGATCCCCCTGGATTAACACCAGAAGCTAATCCAATTGTTGAAGTTCATCAGCTGTTGTTTATATTGTAGCATCATCCTGGGTGAAGGTAGAATGCTGCTTAGGGCTAGGGTCATACCTGCCTGGGACACATAATGTGAAAGTTCAGTCATGAGTCTCTTCATGTAGTCCAGAGAGGTAAGTCTCAAGTAAATTACCCCAACATGAACTATGACAGAGTCATAATGGTACTTGTTATTGAGTGACATGAGTGACATGGTATGATATACTTGTATGTATATCATTGGTGTATTAGGACATGTGTTGTAGTGGAGCGGCTCAACCGTCAACACAGTTCACAGTCCATCATCACAGTGACAATTGCAGTATGGCAGAGGTGTGCAAGTGCCTACCTACCATCATTAAATGCTCTGTAACACATCAATATAAATTCATACTGATTACATGGTTACATAAGTCTTGTCTCATACACATGTTGTTAAACTGTGATATACACACAATGTATCATATGTGTTGATGCAATTGCAACCTTGGGGAATTCACTGCATGTACAATTGTGTTGCTAGAAGCAAGGATTATTGAGGGGGTCAGCAGCACCATTGTGTGCCTATTCGAATTTCTCTCAGTAAATTTCCTGCATGAACCACAAACAACTGATCTGTAATGTGTCCTGATATGGCATTAGGCTGCTCAAACACAGCTTGACCATGAAACACATATAGCCATGTTATGTGCAATTGATGTAAGTATATGACATTGTTACAGTTGTACTACTGTGTGCATGGACCAATGTGATGAATGACCATGGTTGTATGTATAGGTCTTTTCACAAATCATGTATTCCAGTACAATTGTAATGTTAAGTGGAATGCACAACTAAGCACAGATGTGCATGTGGATGCAATCAGACACACCTAACTGGAGTGAATAGACAATCCGCTACCTGATTGTTTGTCTCACGTCACCCCCCATCCCTCCCACGGAATCATGGGATACCAACAAACATTCAAATGCAAATTGAAGAACAGACAAAATATTAAACACAAAATGTAACCAGAACAATAGTGTTTTATTTATATTAATATATACATCTAAAAATACTTCCGACCTCATTCACTATAAACAGCTCTGAAACCAAGTTAAAAAAACTCATTACTAAAGACAAACAGCAGTATTATCATAACCAGCAAACATATAGAAAAAATAACCCCAAAATGTTCTGGTCTACCATCAATAAATCTTTAATCCCTGCCACCAGATTCAATCCCTGCCCATACCCTGACATGCCTACTGAACAAATAGTCAATACCTTTAATACCTTCTTTATTGATACCATTGCCAATATTACTGCTACCTTTTCCTTACCTCTTCCTCATAATTCTATTCATACAAATTCCTGCCTTTATCCTCCCCCTCAACTTTCTAATCATAAAAATTCTCACATTACCCCACATACTGAGGATCATGCAACCCTAAACATTAACACCCCATCATCAGATTGGGCTCAACAGCCCTTCTACCCAGAATTTAACCTCTCTGCCATCCCTACCTCACTTATAAAAAAAACTCCTTCTAAAACTAAACATTTCCTCTACCTCAGCTGATAAAATTCCAGCTAAATTTCTTAAAATCGCTGCTGATGCAGTAGGCTACCCCATCATCATTCTGATTAACAGATCAGTCCAGGAATCCTATGTCCCAGGTCTTTGGAAAAACGCAATCATTCTTCCTCTTCATAAAGGTGGCCCCTCAAATGATATCTCCAACTTTCAACCAATTGCTATACTTTCTCCTATCTCTACAATTCTTGAAAAATGTGTACAAAAACAATTATTAGGCTATCTCCTGAAAAACAACATCCTCTCCCCAACACAACATGGGTTCTGCCCAGGTCATAGTACCTCCACTGCTCTAATCTCCTTCTTAGACACAGTTAACAAAGCTAGAAACTCAGGATACATTGTGTCTGCTTTCTTCTTAGATCTAGCTAAAGCATTTGATACAATCCCTCATTCGATCCTCCTCTCTCAGCTCAACAATATAGGACTTTCTCCCCAGTCTCTTAGCTGGTTCAAAAGCTATCTCTACAACAGAGAATACTCCATTAAATGACAAAATTCCATTTCCCCTTTCCTTCACAACCTTACAGGCATCCCTCAAAGCTCAATTTTAGGCCGCCTTCTTTTCAATATCTTTATTAACAAGCTACACCAAGCCATCCTCCATGGCTCCCTTGTCCAGTGTGCAGACAACTCTACTATCGTCTGTTCTGCACCCACCTTACATACATTTCAGCAAAACACTCAAGCAGCTTTTTCCACTGTAGAAACATGGCTTTCTTTTCTAAATAAAAAAAACCCAAACTTATGATTTTTGCACCTAAGAGACAATCCCATATAAAGAAAGCTAAAGTCAACATATTCTCCCTTAACTCCACAAAAATCGACAGTAACCCACACTAAACTGTTAGGAGTAATAATCGACAAAAACCTCACATTTGATTTGCATATCCAAAATAATATTAGTAAGACACATTTTAAAGTTAGGGTTACTCTATAGACATAATAAGTTCCTTTCCCTCCATACTAAACAAATGCTAGCAACGTCAAACCTGCTTCCATCTCTAACTTATGGTGCACCTTTACTTACCAACTTACAGTGTTTCTTGCAATCTAAATCAGAAACTTGCAATAATAAGATAGCTAAATTCACTACCAACAGCCTCCATAACACCCACCATTGCACTGCCCTAAAAAAAATTGCACTGACTAGAACTCCCCCACTACCTATTACTTCCCCAGCTTTCAACTGCTCATAAACGTATCTATAAACCACAAGAGTGCCCTGCGCTTAACTCTCTTCTCACCCCTTATAACCCCTAGAGACTCCTGCGATCTGAACAACAGCTACTCCAAGTTCTTAAACAAAATTACCTGCAGGACATTTACTATACTCATGGATTATTCCAATAACAAGCAAAACAACTACATTGGCCACCACACTGAGAAGCATCCACCAAACACTGTGATAAAAGTGACTTTTAATAAAAATGTATTTAAAACATAGATAAACTTCTGCACAAAATAGTATTAGGGAAGGATTAGCACTTTCAGGAAATACCCTTCGTCAGATCCTGTCATTGAAAACATAATTGTTTGTATATAAAACTCAAGTAGCCAATCGCAGTGACTATGTAAACACACCTCCTCAAAACAGAACCAATCATGAAGATTCATTCAAACCATACTATTAGTTGGCTTGAAATTGTATATACAAATAGGAGCTTCATATTTCAATCCTCTTTGAATATCTTTATTTTCTTTCATCAGCCAATCAAGGTAGCAAAACATACACACCTTTAAAAATGGTTCAGTCAAAATCATAATAAGTCCCAATGTAATACAATCAAAATACAAGCCATAGGAATAAAACATTTGTCCCATACATATTCATAGGTTCAACTTCTATGCATATATTACTAAGCAATACAACTTTTCAGATCTTTAAAGTGCAAGCAGGAAGAGGTACTTACTAAATTAATCATAACATATATGCAGAGATACTTGATCATAAAACACATATACAGGCAGATTCACATACTTAATACATTCTCTAAAGATAAGATAGATAAAAACTATCTCAATCATTGCATATATGTAGCCACATGACATAGGGCATTACCTAAGGAAGCGAACATAATGTATAAACACACTGGAAGAGATCAAAGCATTAAGCCACTTAAGGGCTATTGTAGAAATAAAAATAAATAGAAACTATCTCAATCGTTTCACGTATACAGCTGCATGATATAAAAATACTAGTTAACATAACACATTATTTAAGAAAGTGGCCATCATATATCAACACATCCAAAGCCACTGATCCATGCTTCTATGTTGACTCTGGTTGTACTTATTGAAACAACCAAAAAAACAGCCAGCACCAATCCAATCTTTAGCTTTCCAGTAGTTATATGTTTATTATTCCATCACACATACTGCATACTACATACTGCATATCATTTTCGGCTGTAAGCCTTCAACAGTGCAAAATAATCATTCATTACATCACATTTAAGTAACTCAATCCCAACTTTGCTTTAATTTAAGAGGTTATATCTAAAGATTGGGATATTTTGGGTATGGAAGAAAGATTAAGGGAATTTTACCCCCACCCATACCTTTTCTCTTATAGAAAGGGGAAAACAATGGCCGGATGGTTCAATCATTATAAAGGAAGTGATAAGGAGCATCAGCGAGGATTAGATGGATGCAGACTACTGGGTTGTTTCCCCTGTGGACATTGTAATTTTTGCAAATTCATTAATAAGGATAAACAGTTTTCGTCTAGGAATAGTTCTACTGTCTTTGATATTTTAGTTTACGGCAATTGTAGCACAGAGTGGATAATATATTTGGCTACTTGTTCATGTACTGCATTCTATGTAGGGCAAACTTTGCATTCTTTAAAATTAAGGATATCTGAACATTTGAGTGACATTCATTGTGCTAAGTTAATGAATGCTTTGTATAAACATAGTTTAAAACATGCTTCAGCTAGATTTATGTTTATTATTATTGATATAGTCTATTTTTATACAAATGACAAAATGGGAGGGTATTAATGAACAGCTGTAATAACCAACAGGAGTTGGGATTGGGTTATTTAAATGTGATGTAATGAATGATTATTATACACTGATGAAGGCTTACAGCTGAAACTGGTATGCTGTATGTAGTATGAAGTATGTGTGATGGTTTAATAAACATATAACTACTGGAAAGGTGAAGATTGTTGCTGGCTGTTTTTTGGTTGGTTCAGTTGGAATTTTGGCCTCTGGACCTTTCCATACTTGTGTGGGAGTGCTCTTATTTGGATTGCTTGGAGTTACCCCATGCTGTTCAGCTTGTTACAGTGTTTGTTCTAACTTGGCTTTCGTAGAAATTCACTTCTGTTTGGATTTTTTGGACATAGTGGGTTGCTGTTTATTATCTTGTTGCCTTCTGAATATATTTCTGGATTGGAACAGCTCCTAATGATGGAAGTGTCATGGTAGTGAGCCCAGCTGCCAACATTTATTGGTTGGCGGTCATTATTCCATGAGTCAGATGATATATTTGTAGTTTTATGGGGGTCAGACTACTTATATAGTGAATTGGTGTTTATATCAGCTTAAGAAGGAGTCGCTTTATGTTCATTTTGCTATAGTGGTTATGATTGAAATATAATGGAAAATACATGATTTGAGAACTATAGAACTCACTTCATTGCCTTTTTCAGGCCATTTTTGAAGTAATAACAGCTAATTTGTAGAGCAGATGAGGCTTTATTTGCTATGGACATTACATCATCTTATGAAGGGGTTGTACAGTGAATTGGTGTTTATATCGACTTAAGAAGAGGCCGCTATATGCTCGTTTTACCAATGTGAAGATGATTGTGATACAATGGGAAATACGCGATTTGTGAACTACAAACTTCACTTCACAAATTACTTTTGGCCTGCTTGGATTTAAAATGGACAATTGATAAAGTGCTTAAGACTTTATTCACTGTTGACATTATATTTTTTGCTGGTAGCAATTTGAAGTGTTAATAATACATCTGTGGACTTTTTTGATTTCCTGTAAGAGTATGGACTTTGAAATATACTAGTGAATATTTAATGGATGTTTTCCATTTGTGAAAGCTACAACTATTTAAAGTGGTTTGGATATTATTGACTGTATTAGTTTGGGTGGCTGCTTCAGAAGTTGATTATTTATAGGCACTATTAATAATTGATTTAACAATTGAAGGTTTCTCAAGTTTGGGAAGTCGCTATTTTTGTTTTTTGTTATCACTAACAGGATGCAAATACCTATTTTTAATGGGTTATGAAAATTTCTGTTAGACAGTACTTTGAAGTGTACTTGTATGAACATTATTATAGGGTCCATCATTATATATTTTGGGGGCTCTTTTTATAATGTTTGTAGTGAAGCAAGCACCAAAAGTAGCAATGAATGTATCATAGGTTCATAGGTTCATAGGTTTATACTAGGCTATCTGCCCTAAGGCATTTATAAGCCTAGCCCAAATTATTGTGGCTTACGCCACCCCTTATATGAAAAAATACTGTGCCCATTAGTTTGTTGTGCCTCTGTCCAGCAGTGACCCAGAGATGATTCCTGGGGTAAACCTACGATCTCCCATCCACAGGTCTAGATTTCTCTTGAACAGAGTCAGCGAGGTGCTCTGCCTCACATGGACCGGGATTTTATTCCACAGCATAGGGAGTCTCTGAGTGATAAATCTATCCCTCCAGCACGTCCTATTTATATCCGTGCTAAGGTTTAAGTCGCTTGCTCTAGTGGTTTTGGTGGATTTGGATTTTTGAGGTGGAGCATGTCCATTAATTCGGGTTGGACATGGCCTTGTATGTCAGGCACATGTCACCTCTGAGCAGACGGTATGCGACTGAATAGAGCTGGAGTTTCTTCAATCTGGCAGCATATGACAGATTTTGGAGTCCCTTTATCCTTTTGGTGAGGAACTTTTGGGGTCTCTCCAATTGCTGCAGATGTCGGGTGAGATACATCCCGAATGGGGCATTGTACTCGATCATTGGTCTGATAAGTGAAGAGTACAGGGGAACAATGACCTCACTAGATCTGGATGTGAATCCCTTCATGATCAGGTGGGCAATGTAGAAGGTCTTTCTAACCACTTTAGCAATCTGAGTGTCAAAGAAAAGGCCACTGTCAACCTGGGTCCCCAGGTCCCTGATAACCTCTTCTGTGCTTAGTGGATTGCCACCTATATGGTAGCTTGGGGTTACCTTGTTTTTCCCGAAGGGTATGACGATACATTTTTTGGCGTTTAACTTCAGGCCATGGCTCTGGCACCAGCTATCTGTTTCCGTGAGTCCCTTCTGAAGGATATCAGTGTCCGATGCACTTTCCACTATGGCGCCCAGTTTGCAGTCATCTGCAAACTTTGTCAGCCAAAGTCCTCCCATGTTGGCCTGTACTTCTGAGAAGTAGATGCCAAACAATAGGGGGCCAAGGACCGAGCCCTGTGGGACACCACTTGTGACCGGCTTGGAGTCTGACACAGCGCCAGCAACTCTAACCCTGTGGGTTCTGTCCTTAAGCCAGTTTGCAACCCATCTTGTGACATATGGGTTTACATTTAAGCTGGTAAGTTTTCTACAATACCCGAGTGGGGTATTGTGTCGAAAGCCTTTGCAAGGTCAAGGTAGGCTGTATGGACTGCCTTTCCCTCATCAATGGCCTTGGTGACTATTTCAAGAAGTCGACCAAGTTCAAAAGGCATGATCTTCCCTTGACAAAGCCAAACTGGGTCGGGTCCAATGTCTGCAAGTCCCCTATATCTTTGTTTATGAGCTCCATTATGATCCTCTCCATAGCTTTGCAGACTAGACTTGTTAAGCTTATGGGCGGTAATTACCAGGGTCCGTGAGGCGCCACCTTTGTGGAGTGGGACCACAGTTGCCGTCGCCACTCCTTGGGCACGTATCCTGTGGTAAGGCTGAGATTAAACAGCTGCCTTATGTGCGGGTTTAATTCCTCATTTAGCTCGTGTAGCACACAGCTGGGGACACCATCCGGTCCCATTGATGCTGTGTTTTTAGCTTTAGAGAGAGCAGCTTTCACCTGCGCATTTGAGATGTCCGGGAGGCTACACTCGGCTGGGATAGTTATCTCTCCTTTAGGGGAGAGGGGTGAAGTTTGCACTGAACCTGTCTGCCAGTATGTTGGCAATGTCTGTGGGTTCAGTGATTTTTGTATCATTTTGGACTAATTCTGAGCATATCTGTGAGTTTCCACCCAGGTTC
Source organism: Protopterus annectens (assembly GCF_019279795.1). Classification (NCBI taxonomy): domain Eukaryota; kingdom Metazoa; phylum Chordata; order Ceratodontiformes; family Protopteridae; genus Protopterus; species Protopterus annectens. The sequence goes on along the minus strand of NC_056731.1, from coordinate 1,450,570,120 downwards.
CTAACATAGCTGAAAAAGGCCTTATGATTGTCCTTTGAATCCATGGCAATTTTCTCTCAAAATTGGCCTTAGTTGATTTTATGAGTGCTCGTATTTTTTTACTAATAATGATCAGGGGTAACTTCCCTTTTATGGATTTTGTTCTATCATGTAATAGCTTTCTCCTCTTATTGTAAAGTTTGTTAATGGCTGGGGTCCACCAGACTGGACGTTTGCCCTTTGTGGAAAGAGTCTTGGTTTTATTTGGGATTGCCTGATCCATGCAGTCCTGGAGGTGTTCATAGAAGGCATTTATAAGGGCTTCCGCAGCTTGGGTTGTGGTTTCCTCTGACTCAGGGGCCTTGAAGGATACCACACCAGTCTTGAGTAGTGTGAAGTTTGCTTTAGAAAAGTTCTTCACTATGGTCTTTTTTGTTTGGGGTGGGGGCGGGATGTGGATTTCCAGTGAGATTAATTTATGATCAGATCTCACCAATGAGGGATATACTTCCGGTGTGGAGCATTTTGTCCCCATGTTTGTGACAATGAGATCTAGTATATTTTCTCCTCTCGTGGGAACAGTGACTAGCTGTTCCATGGCATTTGAATTTATGAACTCCAGGAACCGTTGGGCTAGAAAGTTAGGGCTTGAGTAATGTTCCCAGTCTATATTCGGGTAGTTGAAGTCACCCAATATGATGGTGTTTGGAGATACATTTATACCCTCCAGTGTCTTCAGGAAGGCTGTGTGGGGTTCCTGAGTTTGAGAGGGTGGCCTGTAGCATGCTACAATTTGTAGAGCAGTTTTGCCTATTGTTAGTTGCACCTGGATGGTTTCCGAGCTTCATGCGTTGCCACCAACCTGGAGGTGTGAGTATCCTTTATGAATATGGATACACCCCCTCCTTTTGTGGAGTGGTCCGGGTTTTGGGGCCGGAACGCATGATATGAGGTAAAACCTAATAGTGCCGGGGTGCTCTCAGGAGCCTTGAACCAGGTTTCAGTTACAGCACAGACATCGATGTTCTCCATACTGAGAAGGGCCTCGAGTGCGTGCATTTTGAGATTTAGACTTCTGGCATTGAGCAGCATTACCCTCAATTTCTTCCCATTTTTGTTTTCTAGGGTGGTAGGTTTAGAATTTGAGCCTTGCCTAAAAAGGCACTATGGGGTGGCAAGAGCCTTAGCCAATATCCGGAATCCCAGGGGTGACAGGTGCAAGCCGTCCCTTGCGAAGCAGCGTGGCTTGTCAAGCATGTCATCCCAGGCAGACAGACACTGGATCCCCTTTGAATGACACCAGACATTAAGCCAATTGTTAAAGCTGATCATCTTGTCTCTATATTGTGGCATCATTCTTGGTGAAGGAAGGATACTGCTCAGGGTTAGGGTCATACCTGCCTGGGCTACATAATCAGAGAGCTCCTCTATGTCTCTTTTCATGCAGTCCAGGGAGGTGCGTCTCAGGTCGTTCACACCAGCATGGACAATGACTGTGTCATATTTGTACTTGCTGTGGAGTGACCTGAGTGCTTGTGTTATGTGGCGGATTCTAGCGCCCGATAGGCAGCTTACTGTGACCCTCTCCTTGTTCAGCCTGGTGAGTGGGACGTCAGTGTGTCTGACTATGGAGTCACCTATGACAAGTATGTTTGGTGTTGTATTTGGCCTTAAGGGCTGTGACTGCTTTGCACACTGCTTTTGTGGTTTATGTGTTGCTTGTGGGGTGTCTTGAGGTAGCAGTTGTTTGGGTGTCTGCTTTGGAGGCCTCTGCTGTTTAGGTAAATTTTTACTCAGAGCCTCCGAGTATGTCTTTGTGTGTTTATGTGTTTGATTCAGTGGAGTGGTAGCATTATGTGAGGCTGGTTTTGTGGTGTGTGTAGTTGCCTTCTCCTCCTGTCTGGTCTTGCCAGTCCTGAGTTGAGAGAGCTCAGCCTCCAGTTTGGCTAAATAGCTGCATCTATGAAGGATTTGTGTTATGTGGGAGGAGGAGAGGGTTGTCTGTGTACATGAGGCAGTTATAACATTGCCTCAAGATTCCCAGATTCACCAGCTGGACCGGAGAGGAGATTGACAACTGACCTTTGGACATGCTAGAATAATATTGGGAAATCCTTAATTGAAAACAAGGGCCAGTGGGGAGTGAGGGTGTAGTGCTTTTAATTTTTAGTGCTGACTTATATAATTGCTTTAGTGAGCAAGTGCCAGGTAACTTGAGTGCAATGTGATACAAGTAACTAAATGCAAAACGACAAACAGTAACTTTCTTTCAAGTGAAACAAGGAAATAAGTACAGTAAGCAATGCAGATATCACTAGTGATCCACAGAAGCGCTGAGAAGTTGCGTATTAGGTGAATTAGCTTCCAGGGAAATAACAAGCAAACAAACAACAAGTATATAAACAAAGCTAGATTCAGTAGGCCTGGATCTAGTCTATGCTAGAGCAAACAAGGTGAACCAATTTCAGTAAGATACAGTTCAAATATTCAGGCACTATAAACCTTTAACCAGAAAATTCCCAGCTCAGAAGGGCAGAGTCCAGCCTCTTCTCCCACAAGAGTGCAGTCCACGAACCTTCTTAATGTAAAATAACTGGCCTGAAGCCCAAGTGCCTAAACCAGAACTAATACACTTGGACACTGGGCTCTCAATCAGCAGTTCCCAACTTAGAAGGATGAAAGCTACCTGTCCTGCCACCACAGTGCTTGCCACAAACCTTCCTAATGTAAAACAACTGGTCTGAAGCCCAAGTGCTTAATCCAAAAGACTTGAATGATAGCTACACTTTAATCAAGTTACAACCAAGCAGTAATAAATACCATTGAATACTTTAGAGAATGTCTGGATTAGTGCTCAAGTTACACAAACAAAGCTAGATCCAGCAGGCCCGAATCCAGTCTATGCCACAGCAAACAAGGCGCACCAACTTCAGTAAGAAACAGTTCAGATATGCATGCACTATAAGCCTTTAACCAGAAATTCCCAGCTCAGAAGGGCAGAGTCCAGCCTCTCCTCCCACAAGAGTGCAGACCACGAACCCTCTTAATGTAAAATAACTGGCTTGAAAGCCCAAGTGCTTAAACCAGAATTAATACACTTTTAGAATAACAGACACTGAGCCCTCAATCAGCAGTTCTCAACCTAGAAGGATGTAAGCTACCTGTTCTGCCACAACAGTGCAGACCACAAACCTCTCAGTGCAAAACAACTAACTGGTCCGAAGCCCAAGTGTTTAAACCAAAAGGCTTAGAATGAGTTACACCAAGCAGTAATAAATACAATTGAGTATTTTAAGATGATGCAAAAGTAAAAGGAAGTAGGTAAAACACAAGTACAGTAAAAGCAGATGAAATTTTTTTTTTTTTTTTTTTTTTCTGAACAAGTGCTGAGATCAAAGAAACAGATTTGAGTGCTGAAACTAGAAAACTGGCTAGTTACAAGAAAAAAAAAACAAGCTAGAAGGCTTCCCTCAAACACAGAAGGGCTTGGGGGCTCAGAAGCCTACAAATAGTCTGTACCACTTAACAAGAAAGGCAGGAAATAAGCTTAATTTTTTTTTTTCTATTTCCCAGATGCTCTCTTTGTACACAGTAGGAGTGCCTGAAATCAGAATATGATCTCACTGCACTCAGTTGAGTGAGCAAATGAGATGGGCCCAGAGGCAGGCTGAGGGGCGGGCAGTTTCAATGCCACTAAGATTAACACCAAAACAAAAACAGGGCGGGTGGGTGGGAATAACTGAAGAGCAGAATAACCAGTTAAAAATTCCTTCAACACTCCTTCATACACAGTTTAAATCAATTTAAATACTGTATTTTTTAAAAGAAAAAGTGCATAAAAAGGTACTTAAATTCTCTTATACGTCCAGTTGAATATAACCAAGTTCTTAGCTTGCCAAGCTGAAGTTTTAAAGCAGGAATTATTTCACATGCACCAGTTTAAATATGCAAGGACAGGAAATCACTGAATGTGGCTACCCCCACACCTGTAATTACTAGCAAATCAATATACTGATGGGGGTTTTTTATGTGGAAACAGCTGTTTTTTTATGTGGAAACAGCATTTGTTACATATATGTATGTATTATTGAGTAACCTTTATTTTTAAATGCCAATAGGCATATTTATTAAAATTAGACCTTTATTTCACTTATGTGGGATAATTGGGTCGGGGTGGTTACCTGTAGAGATATCACTGATAAACACAAGGAGGTAAATAGGTACAGCAGATTGCCTAAAGTGATGCATCACAGATCTGGTAACGTTTATACTGCAATATTTGCAGGCACTTTTTTTAGGCCTTTAGCTCACTTTTAGTGGAGTAATTGGCCAGTTTGGTTACCTAAGCTTGTGATGTTTGCTATACATATATATGTGACAATGAATTTAACTACAGGTGTTGACTTGTTAAACCTTTATTTTACATTAGTGGAATAATTGGTTGGTGTGGGTGCCGAAAGCTAATCATTTTGGTTGCAAAATATTGAGGTGGTTTATGTAAAAAATCTTTTGAGTGAAATTCGTTTGGGTGATAAATGTTTATAGTCGTGAAACAACATCTAGTAACCCCTCTCTTTACCTTAATGGTTTTGATTTGAAAGTGTATGTAAGTGGAGACCCATACTTCAGTGATGGTGGAATAACTGTGTCAGAGCATTTTTATATATTTTTGTCACTACTAACTGTATTGAAGGCATCTTATTTAATACATTCAGTAAGCTAGTCCTTTATTGTTAGCACTTATCATAATAATAATCTAGTTATTTTGACTAGTATGTAAAATTCTGATACATGAACAATGTGGGGATTTTTGTACAAATGATTTATTGTATTTTTTGTGTCTGATATTTTTCAATTGTGTGATATTGTTTGATAGTTATTGGAATAGCAGGTGGGGTCACTTCTTTGGCTATATAAAATTACATTAAGATCTTTGGGCCAATTTAATATAGCTTGATACTTACAAGGTGGTTTTGGTTCTAAAATAAATCTTGACATGGATCTTATTCAACTTTTAGAAGGTTTGTTGGCTGATAAGGATGATTTACAGGTTTTTGATATAGTTCAGAGTGGGGATACTAACAAATCACCAAATGCGAGAGATAAGGAATTTTGTGTTGAGTTATTTAAGTGTCTATCTACAGTTATGAAAGAACTTAGGACTCATGTCTGGCATTTGAGATCATTCAAAGCTTATTTAGCTAAAAACATTTATCCTAGGGGATTGTGTGTTAAAATACAACCCTATGTTAAAGGAATAGATGATTTGTTAGTTCAAGAATGGAAGCAGGTTCAGCAGATGGCTTCTATGTCATTTAAGATTTTGATTCCTTTTTATGAAAGGAAGATTGCAGTTTTGATCAATACTATTATGGAGCTGTGTGATAAGATTAACCTCATAAGGATGAGACAATTTATTCAGAACAAACTACAGCATTTTCTAGAGATTTATTATTGATAGAAAAGAACTTAAAATCCAGGATGATCAAAACATTTCATAGGGATGTAAAGGATTACTCTATGGGTAAACCATTTGAATACAAAAAGACTGTGCAGTTTGTAGAAAATAAGACCAATTTGGGTGTGGTTAGGCACAAGAGAAAAAGATCCATTTTGAAAAATACTAATGTCTTATCCGATACTTCAGCAGTTGAATTTTCTTCTGCAACTGACACAGATATATCTACACCTTCACAATCACCTGTCAGTAAAAGGTTAAATGCCCCTTTAGGAGAACTAGAAGGGGTGGACACAAACATAAAAATAGGGTCCACAAGTTTAGATTCAATTTTGCAAGTGATGATACAGAAATAGATGTTATTTAGAATGTACACAATATTTCATCTGTGCAGTTATCGCAGGTTGAATGTGAATTGTTAAATATAGGACTAGGATTTATACCCAGTCATTTTGTGTCAGAATTTACTTTTGCCCAGGATGTTTTGTCATTTTGTAGAACTTTGAATTTAAAGTTATTTCTTGGCCAACAAATTTTATCTGAGGATGTCTCATGGAATTTTAGGTTTAAATCATCCAGCTTTATGCCCCCCCCCATGAATAAGAATGTGGCAATTTTTCAGAGTCTGGTCTTAAAGGATCTATATTTTAGGTATGAGTCAACTAAAAATATGCAAAATAATAATTTATCTGGAATATGACAGGCACTGTATAAATTGAGCCATAATACAGACATAGTAATTAATAAGGCAGATAAAGGGGGTGCGGTTGTGGTGAGTGATTGGAATATGTATTATAATGAGGCCACTAATCAATTATCTGACCAAAGAGTTTTATCAGCTGATGCATTTAGACCCTACGCCAATGTTTAAAATAGAAATTGATGAGTTTTTGCAGATAGCTATGGGGGAAGGTATTATATCTAAAAATACTATTTCTAATCTTATGGTGTTGGACCCAGTGAAACAAACATTTTACATGTTACCAAAAATTCATGAAAATTTGCAAAAAACACCTGGAAGACCGATTGCATCAGGTAAAGATTCATTGACAGAACCCCTTTCAGCCTTCCTTACGAAATATCTCAAACCGTTATTAAAATATGTACAATCTCGTATTCAAGATACTACACAATTTTTGAATATTATCAATGACATGCAGATTGAACCGGGATGGTTGTCATTTACTTTAGATGTTGCTGCCCTTTATGCAAATATTCCACATTAGGCTGGCTTTATGGCATTAAGAGTTTTGGTTAAATAGGGCTAGCCTGTATCCCCCTGGCTTTAACACATTTTTATTATGTTTGACAGAACATGTCCTTACAAAAATGTGTTTTATTTTGGAAACCAGTGTTATTTACAACTGAAGGGTACAGCAATGGGAGCTTCATTTGCCCCAATATATGCTGATCTCTTCATGGGATATGTGGAAGAACAGCTAATTTATGAACCTCATAATTTATTTTTAGATGCTATGGATATTTGTTTAAGATATCTGGATGACTGCTGGTTAGTATGGAGGCAGGACTTTGTATATTTGCAAAAATGTGTGAATTACTTAAATGAAAATAAATGGGGTATACAACTTACTCTTAATTATCATTCTCAAACTATTACATATTTGGGCATATCAGTCATGGTGATAGATGATGGTACATTGCAGAGTTCTACATTTAGGAAATACCTGTAGTTTAATACCTTACTACATGCTACCAGCTGTGATCCTAAACATATGATCAACAATATTCCTAAATCTCAATTTTTAATACTTAAAATGATTTGTTCTTCTTCCTTTGATCTTACATGTCATGAAAAAGATATGATTCAGAGATTTTGTAATAGGGGATATTCTTTGAGTTTGATTAGAAAAGCATGGGTTGCAGCTAGTCAGGCATCTAGATCCTCCTTGTTGGCCTATCAAATTAGGCATAAGGCAAATACAGAACCTATTAGATTTATTATGAGTTTTGGTGAAAATACTGCATTAATTAAAGAGGTTATATCTAAACATTGGGATGCTTTTTGGTTGGTTCAGTTGGTATTTTGTTCTCTGCATCTTTCCATACTTGTGTGGGACAAGAAAAAATGCACTGTTAGAACTGTATAAGACAATAGGCCTTAAGTGGCTTAATGTCTCGAGTAATTTTAATATGTTGATATATGATGGATGCTTTCTTAAACAATGCGTTATGTTAATTAGTATTTTTATAACATGCAGCTGTATACATGAAATGATTGTGATAGTTTCTATTTATTTTTTATTTCTACAATAGCCCTTAAGTGGCTTAATGCTTTGATCCATTTGAATGTGTTTATACAGGACGTTCGCTTCCTTAGGTAATGCACTATGTCTATGTGGCTGCATATATAGAATGACTGAGATAGTTTTTATCTATTCTCACACCTTTAGAGAAAGTATTAAGTAAGCAAATCTGCCTGTATATGTGTTTTATGATCAAGTTTCTCCGCATATATGTTATGATTAATTTAGTAAGCACCAGTCACTGCTTGTACTTTAAAGATCTGAAATATCTAAAAAATTGTACTGTTTAGTAATATATGCATAGAAGTAGAACCTATGAATATGTATTGGACAAATCCCTTAACTCGAACTCTGTTCATTAAAGCAACGTTCGAGTTAAGGGATTACAGTCTGGTTTTCTTCGTTTTGTTTGTGTTTCAGTTTATTGACGTGGTATGTATTGGACAAATGTTTTATTCCTATGGCTCATTTTTTGATTATATTACATTGGGACTTGTTATGATTTTGATTGGACCTTTTTTAAAGGTTTGCATTTTTTGCAACCTTCATTGGCTGATAAAAGAAAACAGAGATATGCAAAGAGGATTGAAATACAAAGTTCCTATTCATATATAAAATTTCAAGCAGACAAATCGTATGGTTTGAATGAACCTTCATGATTGGTTCTTTTTTGAGGAAGTGTGTTTACATAGTCACTGCGATTGGCTACTTGTGTTTTATATAAGAACTATTATTTTTTCAATTACAGGATCTGACAAAGGGTATTTGATGAAAGTGCTAATCCTTACGTAATAGTATTTTGTGCAGAAGTTCATATATGTTAAGTCACTTTTATCTCGATGTTTGGTGGATGCTTCTCAGTGTGATGGCCAACATGGTTGTTTTGCTTGTTATTGGAATATTCATTTACCATGTACGGCCTTTGGTCCTCTTCGTCCTGTTTTGTGTGCTGCTTACTCATGGATCATAGCTAAAAATGGAACATGCTGCCTACAAACATCTGCTCAGTACTGAACCTCAGCAATTTTAAAACTGAGTTTCAAACCCATCTCCTCTCTAACTGACTGGATGTGTAACTGCTCAACCCCTTCTTCTGATATTACTTAACATATGTCTGGTTCCTTTCTACCCATCTTAAGTCCCCATAACAACTCTTCATCTTCCTACTGAATCTTATAAAACAACAAGCACTTCTCTTTCACCCCACCTTAAACTGCATTTCTGCCCTAACAGCTATATACACATTACAACTTCCTCACTATATGCAACTCTTGGTCTGCATGTTTACCCTGGAGTTTACAATCTGTAATATACATTAAACATGTGACCTGGCCAGTATTGGTTAATTGATCTTATGGCCTGCACTTGACCTTAATCATTGTCGAAAATTTTACTATTATCTTTATCTACAATGTATAATTCTCATGTAATTTATATTTTATTCTGTACTATTTTTTGCTATTGTATCAAGTCTCATTTGTATTTTTTATTGTATCATCTCTCATTTTTTTTAAATGTTGATTTGTAATATATGTTTTTAAACTGTTTTTAAACCTGGAGCTTTTCTCCCTGGGGCTTCCACTGAAAATGGGCTTTCACTGGCCCAGTGGACCTTCCTGATAATCAAATGCCAATCAATCAATCAATAAATAAATACATTAATTAGCATTGTATTAAACTTTGAACTTCTGTAAAAAAATAAATACAATTTTCTTTTATAAAAATAATGATTCATAACAAAGTAAAGATGCACTTCCGCAACATGGTTTAATTTTAAATATTGCTGTTGCACAATGATGAAGATATTGCAACCGAATCACATTGTGATGCAACCGTGATGTATATATGTCACATTCCATGCAGATATGAATCATGGTATACTGCAAAATAATCTTTACACAGAGTATTAAGTACATTATTTTACTGAAATAAACAATCATAATAATGTAATTGGTGCTATAATTATAGAAAATGTTGATAGAGATTAAGTTGTTTATTTACCCTTTAAAGCATAATAATTAACTCACTACTATTTGTAACTTTTAATAAAAACAGCCGGGTTCAGAAAAATATACCATCCTGTTATTTAAATTGCATTAACAAAAACTTTTTAAAAATAGTTGTAACAATGTACATGCCCAAATCATCTCTAGTCATTGACATATTATGTTCAAACAAGGGAATATGATCTGACATTTGACAGATGTGTTTGCACCAGAGAAAGTTTGGTAGTTTAGTGCAACACTCTTTTCCAGCAGAGTAGTATCAGTTTATCAAAAGGAGTAATGTTTTTTTTTGCTCTTTAAACTCTTGTTTGACTTTAATGTTGATGAGAATATTGCAGCTAGCAGCTTCAGTAATACTGAGATAAATTTCAGTGGTTTCTAACTTAAGCCATTTACTTTGTGTGATATTATCAACATATGATTTATGGACTAAGAAGAAGCTAACTTGCCATTTTCTAACATTTTCATGGAAACAAAGCTGAAAACCCATACACTTATTAGGCATGAGACCAAAACAGTCATCATAACCAGAAAAAAAAAAAAAAAATCAAACATCCTGATCTCGTTACTCCTACAGATGTAAATGACCCTCCCTTCCCACAGGATCCAATCAAGACTGTATTCAATTTAAAAACATTGCTCCAAAGGTAATATTTTTAAATGTGAACAAACATGAATTTATTTTCTTTCTAAATTACATAAAGAGCCTTGGAGTCCATGAGTTTAATTCATGCTGGTTCCAATACTTGCATGATCGCATCTGTTTAGCACAGAGCAATGCTGCAACAGCAGTCCCAGGGCAAAAGAAAAGCAGAATAACCTGTCCTACATTATCGTTTTAGCTAACTCAAGCCCAGGGACCATATTGCACCATATTGCACATCTGACTATCTGGAACGGAAGTAAAATTGCAGAACTGTTCCCAGGAAGCTTGAACTTAAACCATCCTTAAACCAACAGTCAATTCATAACAAGTGTTGTTTCTCTGTGTAAACTCTGGATTGCAATGGCAATTTAAGTTTAAACACTAAACCTGACAGAAAGCACAACACAATTGCTGCAATAGTCTGCAGAGTGCAGAGACAGTTTCTAATAGACAGGCATTAACTAATTTCATTAGAAAGTTTCTAATAGGCAGGCATTAACTAATTTCATTACATACATACACATTTTTTTTCTTTTTTGACTTACCTCAGGCGGCTGAAGGCCGAGCTGCCAGAAAAAAGTAAATTTTCATATTGTGGGAGTCGAGTGGATTGTGGAGGACACACACTGGTGGTGGTGGGTGTTGGGCAGATACAGTCCCAGACCAGACTGGGGACTCACAGACTGCACTAGTGCACTGCAGCAGCAGAAGTTAACTTGTTACCAAACTTGGCAGAAGTTTAACGACTTGAAGGCAAGCTTGAATGTTAAAATTGTAAAAACAAATAGCTCCACTTGATAGCTGCTGTGGTTGTGTGCTGCTACTCCAAATCTCAGACTCCAAAAGGGTCAGGTGGTAATGATAAACACAGCGATGTCTGAGCCTCTTGACGCTGATGTCATTATGCACGCCCCTGCATATTGATGACGTTGCAGGGTATACGGGTAATGTGTGATGACTTCAGCCACTGAGTCAGTTTGTAAATACAAAAAAAAAAAAATTGAAAAAAATCGGGAATCGAAGGGGCTACTCAGGAATCCGTGGCACCTGAATATTTTGCCTTCAAAACTGGCAATTACCAAGAAATTCAGTATGATTGAGAGGTATGTGTGTAACTTAAGTGCACCACATTTGCCACAGTGAGTTCCAAAGCATGTTATTGGCCATACCTACGTATTCTTTTTGGTGCATAGACATTACTGTCTGATGGTGTGGAACCCCCATCAAGGTGTTATAGCAGATGCATTTGTGATACCTGTTCTGATGATGCACTCAGTACGTACATAGCTGATTTACAACACTGATGACATAGGTTATATTTGTGACAGTGTGGATTGTGCCATATATGGCATGCACACCAGTCAACTAGCCTGGATTGATCATAATCTTACATACAGGTATAGTAGTGTTCCTCCTAACACCTCCAGCAGGTGTTACAGTGTTAGGAGGATGTGCTTGATTCCCCTCATAGACTGCTGACAACTCATAATAGTTGTACAGGTGTGTTCTTGCAGAAGAATCTATGATCAATCACAGTCACATATGTTATGTCAGAGACATGGGATTACTGTTGGTATTATTCTGATATTGTCCATGACTGTGCATGCTTCTGTTTACTGTTGTCCATGAGCCAGTAACTATGTGTCCCATTTGGTGGAGATCTCTGCTGACATTACAGTCATATTCAGGCAACTCATTTTGCACAGCTTCACAATATGCATTTGCCCCTATTGCATATACCATCCCTGATATATGTCCTCTCTATTGTTCGTGTCAGGATGTTTAGAGCACAAAAAAATCTTCTCCATTGTTATGTCATCTTGTGTGACAGTCACATAATACGCATTCACTGTGCATTCCATACTGTATCATGTTGATATGTGATTGCAGTTCCTGCTGCAAGTGTCTTCATTGACATGCCCTCATCTGCTGTACTTTGACTTATTTCACCTGTCCTCTTTCCCTGTGTTCATTTATATAATTCATCTGTGTGTCCCTATTCAATGCACACACTTCCCTTGACTGTTTATTTTTAATGGCAGTCTATGTACTGCTGCTGATCATTTACACAACTTTTGTTGAGTATGCCTGACACACGTTTCCACAAAAGTCTGCACTGTATACACTTTCTGATAATGTGTTGGAGCTATATACATTGGTTTATTCATAATTTTTCTGGCGTACTGAGCCAACATGCAGATCTAGTTTGTCCGTAGGTAAACAGGTTTACATGTCTGCTGCTGTCTGTGTTGCTTTACATTGATTCCTGGCTGGCAACACTGTTGCTGGCCATGAAACCAGGCTTGTTTACATTTAAATACACTGTGCAGCATGCATACGGAATTAGTACTGCTGCTAACTGCTCCAACACATCAACTTGGTGTAGCTTCAAGCTAAGTCTGCACAGAGTTTATTTAATCCCCAGGAGCATCTGTCTACTCTGTAACTGCTGCTTTTTTTTTTGGACACTTTTCCCTTCTTCTTTTTCTTTGGAGCACATCCATTCTTTTCTGCTCCTCTAGCTCCTTATAAACATCTATCAAATGCATTTTAAATAAAAAAAGATTACTCAGAGAGAGATCTGTTACTTGTTTTATGACAGTGTAAAGGTGTGCACAGTCACTGACTAGTCATGGTAAGAGAGAATATCCTGTTATACTGATCTGGCCACTTTAGCTCAGCAAAATCAAAATCCAGTCTGACACATACCATTCTTAGCTTCCTATACCATATTTTTAGTGAAAATGACATTACTTCACTTATTCTAATAGCCACATTTATACCATTTATTCTAGCAATATTACATACTTTATTAGTAGCAAGGTTCAAAGAAAAAAAAAACCAAAACAAAACATAGACACATGGCTGAAGGAAGTACTCTAGTTTCATTTATTTATTTTATTTTACATTTGTTAACCGGGCTAGTCCAACTGGATACATGTCCATTTTCAGTGGAGGCCCGAGGAGAAAAGCTCCACTATCTAATGTAAAGCAATAAACATACATTCAAGGTTCATAGGCAGTATAAAATACAATTAAAACAGGCATTAGAAAATAGATAGGGAATTTAACACACATCATACATAGAGAATTTGACACACATCAAAAACAGGCATTTAGTCAAGTTTTACAGTAAGAAAATGCTTAAAAGTAATAATGTGGATTGAAGGTTAAAAGAAGAGTAAGAAAATAAATATTTTGTATTTCATAGAGACAATTTCATTTGTAGAAATGAAAAGAGATGTAGAAATAGATATGGCAGATGGTGCAGAGGGTGTGGGAGACTGTAGGAGGTATGTGCTCAGTTAGGGAAATTGCATGAGCAAAGCCAGTGATTGGTTAGAAAATGTTTTAGTTGAGTTTTAAATAGTGTGATAGAAGTTTGGGCTATAAGGTCTGGAGGAAGTTGATTCCAAACTTTACCAACAGAGTTGGAAAATATAGAGTCACCTGCTGTATTCTTTGCTTGAAAAGTTTGGATCAGTAATTTATTGGAGGATCTTAGGGTTTTTAGGTTATTATAGGGTTTTATTAGAGTAGAGAGCATAGGAATGTTTTCAGGGTGGTGAAGGACTTTATTGGCAATTGTAAGTTGGTAGTATTGAATTAGGTGAGGTAACTCAAGCCACCCTAGGTTATGGAGGTTCAGGCAGTGATGTGTTTTATATGGAGAGGCAGTGGCAAATTTGATGTTATGTTTAGAAAGATTAGTATAAATGGGGGATGCATATAGTAGGGTAGAGAGAAGATATGTTCTGGCTATGGTAGTTCTTGCTTCAGGTGTTAAGAAAGATTTGATTCTGTAGAGAGAACCTAATTTTCTATTAGTTGCTTTTATGATAGAGTTTATATGTACACCAAATTTAAGTAGGTTGTCAATAGTAACTCCTAAAAGTTTGGTTGTTTGGTCGGGAGAGATAAGGGTGCCATTGTTAGAAGTGAGTGTGAAACTAATAGTGGGAGACAGGTGTGTAGGAGAAAAGAGGAGCAGTTTAGTTTTTTTAGGGTTTAAGAGAAGGCAGTGATTGGAGAACCATTGTTCGATGGTGGTAAAAGTTTTTTGAGTAAGTGAGTGGAGGTCAGCTTGTGTTGTGGCAGAGCAGATGATGGTGGTGTCATCGGCGTACTGAATACAAGTAGTTAAAGGGGTGGCAAGATTCAGGTCGTTAATAAAGATGGAAAATAAAAGAGGACATAGGATAAAGCCCTGGGGTACTCCTAAAGTGGTGGGGAGAAGTTCAGAAAGATTGTGGTTCCATAAAACAGCTCGTTTCCGATTCTGGAGATAGGAAGTGAACCAATTCAGGGCCAGATCATTGAGAGACAGAGATTTTAGGCAGTGTAGGAGGAGTTGGTGGTTCACCATGTCAAAGGCTTTTGACAGGTCAACAAAGAATGCTGATGAAAGAAGATTGTTATTCCGGTTTATATTAATAGAGTCTATGAAGGATAATAAGGCTGTGGTTGTGCTGTGGTAGGGACGAAAGCCATGTTGGCAAGTAGCTAGGAGATTATTAGATAGGAGGTGATTTAAAAGCTGCTTGTGGATACATTTCTCCATTATTTTAGCAATAGGAGATAGCAGTGCTATAGGGCGGTAGTTTGAGTATTCAAATGAATCGCCCCCTTTGAAGAGAGGGATGATGTGGGAGATTTTCCAGAGTGAGGGTATAGTACTTTCTTTTATGGTTCTGTTGATTAGAATTGAGATGGGGTAGGCAATAGCTTTAGCGCCTAGCTGGAGATATTCAGCTGGCAATTTGTCAGCTGAGGGGGTTGAGGGTTTGAGTTTCTGAATTAAGTGTAGAATATAGGAGGTGGGTATGGGTTTAAGCAGAAATGGAGGTGGAGTGCAGCTAGTGTTCCCTAGTAATGAGGGGTCGGGGCTTTGTTGGTTGGCCAGTTTAAGTATGGTAGATGTAAAGAAGTTATTGAATGCATTAGCTGTTTGTAGTGGGGAGTCGGGGCAGGAGCCGAGTGGGTTTGGAGTTTTGACTTTGCCAGGGGATAGTAGTGAGTTAATTGATTTCCAAAATTTTTGTGGTAGGTGGTGGGAGGATTGCTGTAGATGGGTATAATAGTTCTTTTTATCTTGTATGATAGCAAGCTTAGTCATGTTCCTTTTTTGTTTGAAGCTAATGTGATCAAAAGAGTCTTTGGTGGTTCGCCATTTGGTCCAGGCTTTATTCCTACTAAGGATAAGTTGTTTGGTATTGGTTGAAAGCCATGGAGCGGTTGTAGATTTCATTCGTATAGATAATTCATAATTATTTTACTAGGTGTAATATCCCTGCTTTATTTTTCATTTGCAATAATAGCATGTCAACAGATGTATTCATTAAAGGTGGAGCTGAATGTTCTATAACATTCTGAATCAAGCTGTAGAGCACAGTACTACTTACGTGTTTGAAAATCCAAGTAAAACCAAGTCACCCCTGACAGCTACTCCTTGGTCTATCACTACATAGCACAACTTTTTCTAACTCATCTCACAACTTTAGCTCACTTACTGTAAATAATTAATTAATTAATTAAAAATAATCCACAATACTAAATAACTTTAATATCATGTAATCATAGAAAAAAAATACTTCTTTATAGCAAACAAGAAAAAAATCAGAATTAGTCCAGTATATAACTTTTTCATATGCTTTAAACACCTCCCAGTTCCTCATAATGTAAAACATTTTCAGTTCTCCAGATATCCCACAGACCTTATTTATTTGACCTTCACTTTTTTTTCTGGAAACATTTTATAGCATCCATACATTATTTCAATCACAGACAAGAGTTCTCAGTCTTCCTATGTGAATTCAATCAAATCCCAAAAGTCTTCTATATCCAGAAAAAGCATGTCATCTTTTGATTGTGAGAAAAGGAAGAAGGACTCTGCCTTTGGTTTAATGTTTTATATCTCATTTCTGCCTTCATCATCAGTTTTCCATGTGTTAATCTTTACATGAAGTCATCAATCACAGAATTCCACTGCACCCTTTCAAATCTTTCTTAAAAAGTATTTACGTACTCCTAGGTAAATCTCTCCAAACCATATATCATAGTATATCTCCATCACTCCCCTGTACCATACATTTTTATTCTGCTTCCACACCTCTCTTCACTACCAGAGTTTAGATTGATACAGTTCATATCGACTAATAGACAAGCACCATGCCTTCTTTTTAAGACTGTTCCTGCAACGAACTGTACCTATACACAAAAGTCAGAAAAATAAATCTTCTTGTCATGATCTGTATAAAAAATGTATGGAAGATAATGCCCTCTTTTTCCTTCCTTGTATATTTATTCATTTATTTACATTTTGATTTCTGGGAAAGTCGTAGTGATGCAGTGGTTAGCATTGTCGCCTCACAGCAAGAGGTTCTCCCGTTCGATTCTCGGCTGGAGCGCCTTCTGTGTGGAGTCTGAATGTCCTCCCTGTGGTTGAGTGATGTTAAAGACATGCAAGTAGGTGTGTGCGTGAATGGGTGTGCCTTCTTTGAAGATTGGGCATCTGGCTGGCAACTCGGCACTGTAAAAATCTACTACCAATCATTAGCAGACCGGAGTTCCACTATGGCGACCCCTAAAAAGCCGAAAGACATTATTTCTGGGAAAGTCTGACTGGGTTATTACAAAAAAAAAAAAGAAGACTTTTCAGTAGAGGCCTAGGGAGAAAAGCTCACTTTACAAGAATATAATAATAACAAATGCATTATTCAGAGTGGTTTAAAGTTTATCAGGATGTTATATAAGTTATATTTCTTCTAGAATGAATGCAGGAAGAGATGCACAATTTGCATTATTTGTAGGGAAATATATGTTAGTTAGCTAACTGCATTTTCTGAGGGTTGTGGCTTTAAGATATTTCCCAGAGAAGATAGAAACAGAACGTCAAGAGAGAAAAAAGTGATGAGTATTGGGAAAGGAGAAGGTAGGTCTGTATAGAGGAATTTGGAAGATGAGGATGAGTAATAGTTTACAGTAGAATCAGAGAGATATATTCTGGAACAATGTAGGAAAAAAACAGGAGGAATTCCAAGGGGATCCAATGTTTGTCAGCCTGGGACAACATGACTGACAGACCATGCTGCTTTGCCAGAGATGGTCTGCACCTGTTGTCGCTAGGCTTTTGAATACTGGCCAAGGCATTAGCCACCCTCATAGTGCCTCTTTTGCTCAGTGCCAAACCAACAGACATACTAAGGTAACAAATTCTTCTAATGCCAAGATATAGGTATTATTGCTCAACGCTAGGAGTCTTAACAAGAAACTGCAGTCTCTGGAAGCTCTCCTCACCCTGGAGAATGCAGATGCCTGTGCAGTTACAGAGACATGGTTCAAGGCTGTAGAAAGCACCCCAGCAGTGCAAGGCTACAATGCTTAGCACACATTCAGACCACCCTCTGAAAAGGAAAAATTGAAAGGAGGGGGTGTATCCATTTACATAAAAAAAAAAACAAAAAAAACAATCACACATCTAGATTGTTCAAGCAGGTTGACTAGCTTGAGCTACTCCACATCCAGCTGACCACAGGCAAACATTCCCCCCATATCATCGCTAGCTACAGATTCACAACCATGAACTATGAAAACCACTCTGCATACCTGAAATTACTAGAATCACTTACCATTCAGTACAGTAGACTACTCATAGTTGAGTTTAACTACTCCTCCATAAACTGGGAAACATATACGACCACTAACATGCAGGTTGTGAAATTCCTGGACTTTGTCAATGCAAATACTCTTGAACAGATGGACTGCACTCCCACTAAGGGCTCAAATATCCTTGAAATAGTACTCATAAACATGGGCAGGCATTGCACCCCCCCCCCCCCACCAGCATAATGTCCTCATTGGTAAGACTGGATCATAAATTGGTCTTCTTTGAAATAAATGTAACAGTAGAACCCCTATCAAACTGTAAAACCCTAAATAATTTTTCCAAGACAAATTACCTTCTGTTACATGATAGCATAGTTAATTTTAAAGCTCACCCTATCCTCAAAAACACAGAGGCCTGTGCAGAATTATGCATGAATTTCATGTACAACCACTTAAGCAACTGTACATAAATGGTAGTACCTGACTGAACTAAACCCAGGTCTAGCCAGAAAAAATAAGCCGTTCTGGGGGACCACTAGCAATAGACTATACAAGAGATGGAAGAAATTCCTCTCTAGAAGTAAATGGAAGGGTTCACAACAGAGAAGTAAATCCCTATTTAGTCTCAACAGGCAAATCAAGGAACTAGTCAAGTTTTCAAACACCAAATACGAGACTAAAATAGCCTTCCAAGCAAAGGATAACCACAAAGCAGTTTCAGTTATGTCCAAAATCTTAAGGGAAACACTCAACAATGTGCTGAGTTGGCTCTAGGTGGCACTAATACTCAGCTAGAAGAAGTAACAAACCTGATGGGTGATAAATTCAGCTCAGATTTCACCCCCCTCCTCATCTCTGGTCATCCCAATGAAATACCCCCTTCCATTCCTTTTCCTGGTATCACAAAAGAACAGGTCATCACTCCACTCTCTGAAGCTAGAAAAATGGCATCAGTGGGCCCTGATTGAATCCCAGGATGTGTATTAAATAGCTTGAAACATGACCTAGCAGATCCATATGGATATATATATATATATATATATATATATAAAACCACAGTCTGCAGCAAGGCTTTGCCCCAGTAGACTGGAGGCCAGTAATAGCCATCCCCTGCATAAGCGAGGACCATCAACTGATCCAGGAAACTACCAACCCATAAGTCTAACTAGCCTCATATGTAAGACTGTGGAAAGGATAATCATGGACCTGATTAACAATGACATAGGAAATCTTCAGACTCTTGATCCAATCCAGTTTGGTTTCATCAAGGGCAGGTCCTGTCAATCTGGTGGACTTCTTTCAGGAGATCACCAAGGGCATGTATAAGGGTAAGAAAGTGCATACCATTTACCTTGACCTGGCCAAGGCATTCAACACAATACCTCACTTGGGTATTACAGATAAACTCACAAAATTGGGCATAAACCTCTATATCACCAGATGGATAGCCAAATGGGTCATGGATAAGACACGTTATTAAAGTGAGGGAATCCACATCCATCAAGAGGCCAGTCACCAGTGGACTACCACAGGGCTCAGTGATAATTGAGATATATTTCTTAGATGTCAGGGCAAATGTAGATGGCCCTTGGCTGACCAAGGTTGGTGATAACTACAAGTTGGGGTGCAATCATTGCCTCCCCAGATGATGTTGGTATCCGAAAGAAAGGTTTAATGCAGACTGATGACTGGTGTCAGAACCATGACCTCAAACTAAATGCGAAGAAGTGCATAATAATATCCTTTAGGAAATCAAACACCCCTGAAAATTGTAGAACAGTGTGCTATGCTATGCTTTCTGTACCTCATCAACCACTGTAGTAGCAGCTATGTCAGGCATACAATAAACTATCTGTTAAACTGCCATCATGCCTTTGCTCATCATTCAACGTGGTGTCAAACGCCGGATTCAAAGTCACTCAAGTCTCGTAAAGTGTAACAAAGTGTTAGAAACTGTTTCAGTTCTTTGAGAGTGCAAAGAAATGTCTGAAGTTGTACAAATCACTTCAAACTGCAAAGAATACATTCAGTAAGTTGCATAAGCCTCTCCAAGGTGCAAAGAATGTCTAAAGTGTTACAGGTACTTGCATTTACTTTTACTGCATATCAAATGAATTTTGTAAACAGAAAAGTATATAAGTTGTTCCCATTTGCTTTAATGGCAAGTCAGACGGATTTCATAGACCCAAACTTTTGGTGTTTGATGGCAATGCTGCAAAGAACTGATGTGTATTTGAACAAGAATATGATATTTTCATAGCGGTTGCACATTCTGATAAAGATTTATGCACATGAACATTTATACTTCCCAATATAGCTGGCTTATAGGCCATTGAGCAAGAACATTCTTTTGTGTATGCACCTGCTGTTTATGTGGGAGAAGGAGAAAACCTCTCAAGCAGAAATGCGGGAAGACCCAGACTGTTTAAAATGTAAATTCCGGGAACTGTGTAACCCTCAGACAAATATAATGATGGAAAGGCATAAATTTAACACAAGGAATCAAAAGCATAGTGAAACAATTGAACCTTAAATTTGGGAACTTGCAAGATGATTTAATAAAATACTGTCTTGTATGTGATATAAATAATGATACAGTGAGGAAAATTCTACTGCGTGATACTGAATTAGCACTGAGCAAAGCTATTGAAATTTGCCATATACATGAGCTCACAGAAAAACATACAAATATGTTTGCTGCAACTTCCACTGCAAATGTCAACAGTGTGCGACAGAAATTTAAAATGACAAAGCCCATAAGTATAAACCGAAAAACTGCCATTGTTATTGTCACAATTGTGGGGGCAGTCATGAATCCAAGTGAGAAAAGTGTTTAGCATATGGTTGACAGTGTCACAAATGCAAAAAGTGGAATCATTTCAAAAAGTTTTGCAAATCGGCAATAGCTAATAGTAAGATTAATCCAAAGCAAGCAGTAAATCAATTTGAGACTGTGACAAGTTCGAATGGCAGTGATAAATATTTTTATGTTGATCTTTCTGTGGTTGGTGTAACAGTTAACACAGTTAATTCATGCATGCCAGCAAAGAATGAAATATTTTGTACTGTACAAATTAATGGGAAATCAGTAGAGCTCAAAGTGGACACCGGATCCAAATGCAATGTCATGTCAGTAAAAGCTTATGCAAAAGTAAAAGCTGGAGAGTATTTTGACTCCACAAAGTGTACAAAGTCGGTTGCTTAAGGTGGTGAAGAAATTCAGACAGTTGGCACTGTAGTCTTTTCTTGCCATTTTGGAACAGCTATGACTTGCAATTCTGTGTAGTTTGCAGAGATATACAGCCATTACTAGGCCTCAAAGACAGTCTATGTATAGGTTTGATTTTGCTCAGTAAAGAAGTTCATCATTTGAATGCAAATGAAAATGGCAGTTTTTCACAACATATTTTCAGAGTATGCTGATCTTTTTACAGACAAACTTGGTAAGCTTCCAGTTACATATTCCATGTAGCTGAACCTTGAGATAAATCCAGTTGTTTGACCAGCATGTAAGATTCCAGTAGGAATGCAGAGTAAAATTAAAGCAGAATTAGACAGAATGGTAAATTCTGGCATTCTCACTCGTGTGTGAGAATCTACTGAATGGGTATCATCTATGGCAGTAGCCTATAAGAAAAGCTCAGATGATATTCAAATGTGTATTGATCCTTGTGATTTAAATAAAGCTCTTAAATGTCCTCATCACCCAATGCATGCAGTAGAGGAGGTAGCAGCATTAATGCTGAATTCCACTGTTTTCTCAGTTCTAGATGCTAAGAACTCCTTTGGCAAATTTCGTTAGATCACAAATTGTCTTTATTAATGACTTTTAGCACACAATTTGGGAGATTCAGATTTTTTGCGGATGCCATTTGGTGCCAGATCTGCCAGTGAAGTATTCCACTGTGCCATATAACAAATATTTGCTGGATATCCTTGTGCCATTATAGTTGATGACATTATCATTGGAGGCGAGGTAGTAAAAGAAAATAACAGAAACCTCAGGAAAATTCTAGATCATGCACGTGAAGTCATCCTCAAGCTAAATCTTTTGAGAAGTTGCCTGTGTTGGTCACATATTCACAGGTTCATGGCAATCAATGTAATGCCAGTTACTGAGAATGTTATATCCCTACCTTTCCTGGGTATGATTAGCTATTTGGGAAAATTCATTCCTAACCTTAGTGAACTTTCAGCACCATTACATGAGTTAACATGCAAAGATGTAAAATGGTCTTGTTATGGACAGCATCAAAAAGCATTTGATACTTTGAAACAGAGAATTTCTAGTCTGCTCACATTGAGATACTATGATGTTCATAAACCTGACTCTCACTTGTGATGCTTCGCAATATTGTCTTAGCGCAGCATGTCTTCAGGAAGGTTCTAGCTGCACATGCATCTCGTACTTTGACTCAAACAGAAATGCACTATGCATGTTCCAAATTCAGTGACTATATACGAAAGAACAATTCAGATTGAAACAGATCATCAGCCATTGGTAATGACTCTAAACAAACCAATACATGTTGCTTCAGCAAGATTGAAACATATGATGTTAGAATTGCAAAAGTACAGTTTCAGTATTGTCTACAACAAAGGTAAACACATGTATCTTGCAGATGCTTTGTCTACAGCACCCAGAAAGACATCCGACCAGCATGAAAATAAGACAGCAGATCTCAAAGTTATGAAAATTAAATGCATTTCATTATCACAGCTTGATGAGTTAGGAAACCATACTGCTGAATATCCAGTTCTGCAAAAGCTGCGTAATGTTATTAAACAAGGATGGCCAACACATAAGATTAGTTTGCCACTTGAAATTCGACAGCATTTTCCATACAGAGATGAACTTGTTGTGGAAGATGGTATCATTATGAAAGGTCTGAAAGTGGTAGTTCCTAAATCATTGCAAAAGGAATACATAACAATCCTGCACAGAGGTCACCCAGGCACTGAATTAACTAAAAGTAGTACAAGCGGTATTGTGTTTTGGCCCTCAATGTCCAAAGATATTGAAAGAGAGACACTTTTCTGTTCAGCTTGCAACAGTAGTAAACCTCATCAGAAGAAAGAACCTCTACAACTGTACCCAATCCCTGATTTACCATGGTCCTCGGTTGCTGTAGACATTTTCGAATGGAATGATCAGCTCCATCTGGTACTAGTTGACTCATACTCTAGTTGGGTCAAAGTTGACTTACTTCTCGATTTGTCATCTATCGCAGTGATTATGAAACTAAAGAGACACTTCTCTGTTCATGGAAATCTGCATAAGGTCATATCAGATAATGGTACACAATTTACTAGTCGACATTTTAAAGAATTTGCTGGATCTTGGGACTTCATTCATGTACCCAGGAGTCCAGAATATCCACAAGCTAATAGTTTAGCTGATTGTGCAGTTCATAATACAAAGAATTTGATGAAAATGTCCAAATGGGAAGGAACCAATGTATTTCTTAAGCTACTGAATCTTCAAAACATTCCTTGTGACCAGACACTTGGTTCACCTGCTCAAAGACTGATGCAAAGACAAACACAAACAACTCTTCCAGTCGACAAAAGGCTGTTGGTGCTAATCTCAAACAGCAATGAGGTAGTCAAAGCTCAGCTATCGAAAAAACGTTATTCACAAAAGGTATACTATGACAAAACCAGTAAACCTTTTTGAGTATTATCGCAAGGTATAGTTGTCCAAATGCAAACTGAAATTTCATGATCCCATGGGAATCGTAAAAGAGATTTGTGTTGAACCAAGGTCTTACATAATTCAATTTGAAGGTGTTAATTACAGAAGAAATCACAGACACATTTTGCCTGTCCCAGAGCCAAAGCCACAACAGACTGTGTGTACTAGTGATTACAGTTTCTTGACTAAATCACTAACTGATCAAGTTCCAGAAAGTGGACAGTCTTGTTCATATAATTCTGATATACCAGGTGATGTTACTGTGTCAAATAAATCTCTTGAGACAAATCATATTTCTAATAATGCTCAAAATTTATATGGGACAAGGGCAGGAAGAGTCTGCAAACCTAATCCCAGATATTTATAGTAAATTGCATTTGTAGTCAGATAGCCAATGTTGAATTGTTTATACAATGTCTTATTATTGAAAGTGTCTCAAGAAATGTCAAAGCAGATTTGTGCATGTATTTGCAATGGGCACAAAGCAAGAGGAATTATGTAGAACAGTGTGCTATGCTATGCTTTCTATGCCTTATCAGCCACTGTAGTTTAAGGAACTTTCCAGGTTGGGGGCGGTATTAAGCATGTGCTACAAGTAAGATGTAGAATGTGCATGCAGAAGCAGCTAGGTCAGGTGTACAATAAACTGTCTGTTAAACTGCCATCGTTTTTTCACTCGTCATTCAACAAAAATTGCAACATTGATAACACCCCCCCAAGAGTGGACCCACTGGTGACAGATCTGGGTACTCAGGTAGTAATCTGAACTTTGACCACCATGTGTCCACTGTGGTGAGTAAATCCTTCGATGTGACTCAGCATATAAGAAAGGTCATGGCATCCAGATCTAAGGATATCATAATACCACTGTACTTTGCTCTCATCAGATCAATAATCGAGTGCAATCCATCCTTTAGCATGTTCTTCGCTAGACTCCTGCAACAGTTGGAGCATCATCAGAGGTTTCTCACCAAAAAAATACATCGTATAACCAACACGTCATATGCAGACCAATTAAAAGCCCTATCACTTTATTCAGTTTCCTACCTATTACTGAGGGGTGATCTGTTCCTGACCTACAAGACAGTCTCTGGCCCAGCCCTGATAGAAATGTTACATATTCACAAAACTAACTGCACGAGGGTTACCTGCTCCAAAGATCTAAACCTGATCAGTTACATGAATAGATCATGTTGTAGAGACAGATATCTGTCCCAGAGATCACCCCTGCTCTGGGATAGGCTTCCTATTCACCTGAAGCAGAGCCCTTCCCTCGCTGTCTTTAAGCGCAATCTGGACCAATCAATGGGAAATAGCAAATTCACTCCTGGGGTGGTGCCCATGTCTCTTATGGACAGAGGCATTCTTAAATATAGTCAAAACCCCATTTGCTGACCCTTATTAACTTTCCCCAGGGATAGAAAATTGTGTAAAATGTGGGTAAAACTGGCTAGGCTTGTAAGGACTCTTGAGCTGTTAGCCAAGTAATGTTCTATGAACCTATAAGGAATGATTTGCAGTTAACGGGGTGACCAAGAAATTCTATGGTGAAAGAAGCAGAACTATAGATGTCTTATTCAGGTAGAAATATAATATATATATATATATATATATATATATATATATATATATATATATATATATATATATGGGTTCACTTTATAATTTCAAAAAACTGAAATCCCGAATTTCAGTTTTTTTGAACTTTTAAAGTTGAACGTTGAAAATCGCGAAACACCAGAAGCGCAAAATCCAAAATCCCAAAGTTCGGAGCTTCTGGTGTTGCTGTGTGTGAATGGATAGATGTAAGTTAAGGTAATTATGTCTGAGTGTGTATGTTATGGGCTTTAGTGTATGTTAGTATGTGTTTTGGCTGTGATGTGTGTGTGCAAGTGGCTGTGAAATGTGTGGGCGTGAGTTATCTTTGTGTGTGTGATTGTGCGATCTCGGAGTTAGTATATATAAGTAGGGGGGTGTGGAGGGCAGGTGGGCTTGCCCCTCTGCTTGTCTGTAGTTGTAGGATTGTATGTTTGGTTGTGGGGGGGCATTGTGTTTCTGTGTATGTGTGTGGTGTATTTGTAGTGTAGGTTCGCAATTTTAAATTTCACGCTTATGGGGTTTCGGGATTTAAAGCTTTCGGGCATAGAATATAAAAAAATTAAAATTCGGGATTTCAGTTTTTCAAGACTCTCAAGTGAATCCATATATATATATATATATATATATATATATATATATACATATATATATATATATATATACATATATAGCATATAGCATATATCACTTAGACAAGGGTTCAGGTGAAACCACTAAATTATTGCAAAAAAAAAAATCTGAACATATCTCTCTCATACTTCTTCTACAAAAGACACACACAGACATTATAGTACACTCTCCCCAATAAAACCCTTTCTTTTAAATAAATGTTCCACCTGAAAGATAATTAAAAAAAATCAGTTAATTTGTAATGTACTTAAAATCCTCTATCAGTCTAATTCTTCCATCCGTCTTATCCATTCCTCCAGAATACCAAAATGCATTCATAAAATATTAATACATGAATCAGAAATATCATGTTCATAGGTTCATAAATTGGTACTAGGCTATCAGCCCTAGGGTCTATACATGCCTAGCCATACCAATTCCCTGGGTATTTCTTTCCATGATATTTACTTCCCTGGACCCCTGTCTAGCAGGGTGACTGACGTGATCCCCGGGGTGAATTTCCTATCTCCCATCCAATCGTCAAGGTTCCTTTTGAAGAGGGCCAAAGAGGTGCTCTGCTTGACATGTATGGGCAGTCTATTCCAGAGTTTGGGGAGTCTCTGGGTCAGGAACCTATCCCTCCAGCATGTTTTGTTCATTGTGATGACAAGGTTTAGATCCCTGGAGTGTGTGGCTCTGAGGGATTGGGATTTCTTTAAGTGTCGCATGTCCAACAGCTCAGGGTTTGACATGGCCTTGTATGTTAAGCAGAGATCGCCTCAGAGTCGATGATATGTGACAGAGTATATCTGGAGTTTTTTTAGACAGTTAGCATATGGTATCTGCTTTAGGCCTGTGATTCTTTTAGTGAGGTATTTCTGCGGCCTTTTCAGTTGTTGCAGATGTCTTGGGAGGTACATACCAAATGGGGTGTTGTATTCTATAATGGGTCTAATGAGGGATGAGTATAGTGGGACAATGACCTCCTTTTTTCTGGATGAAAAGCCCTTATTGATGAAGTATGCCACATAGAAGGATTTCCTGACTGTTGTGGTGATGTGGTTACCAAAGGTGAGACCACTATCTACCTGTATTCCTAAGTCTCTTATCACACTTTCGGTGTTTAGTGTACTGCCACCTATGTGGTAATTCATGGGTACATGTTTTTTCCCAAAGGGGATAACTATACATTTATTGGCATTGAGCTTGAGCCCATGGCTCTGGCACCAAGCATCTGTTTCTGTAAGGCCCTTTTGTAGAATATCCGCATCATTTGGGGATTCAATAATGGCTCCCAGTTTGCAGCCATCTGCAAACTTTGTTAGCGAAAGTCCCTTAATGTTGGCCTGTACTTCAGAGAAGTAGATGCCAAACAAGAGTGGTCCCAGGACTGAACCCCAAGGTACTTCACTTTTTCACTTGTCTGGAGCTAGATTTGGAGTCGGCTACTTTTACAGTGTGGGTTCTGTTAGTAAGCCAGTTGGCAAACCATCGAGTGACATAGGGATTAATGCCCAGCTTAGTAAGTTTATCTATGATTCCAGAGTGGAGATGGTGTTAAAGGCCTTGGTGAGGTCCAGATAGAGTGTGTGGACTGCCTTACCCTTGTCCACAGCTCTGGAGACTGATTCAAAGAAGTCAATCAGGTTCAGGAGACAGGATCAGCCCTTCACGGACCCAAACTGGGTGGGGTCCAGTGTTTGAAGGTTGCCAATGTCTTTGTTTATAAGTTCCATGATAATACATTCCATGGCCTTGCAGCTCAGGCTCATCAGACTGATGAGGGTGGTAGTTCCCAGGATCCAAGGTGGATCCTCACTTATGGAGTGGGATAACTGTAGCTGTGCGCCACTCAGTGGGCAATAAACCTGAGGTGAGGCTATGATTAAACGTGACACTTAGGTGAGTTGCCAGTTTATTTTGAAGTTCATGTAGTACACAGCCTGGGATGTCATCTGGTCACATGGATGCTGTATTCTTAGCTTTGGAGAGTGCATTATTTTACCTGTGTAGCCGTTATCAGAATTTGGCAATCTTTCGGTATTGAGATGTGCCCTTTAGGGAGTGAGAAGGGGTTGAAATTGGCACTGAATGGATCTGCCAGGATATTGGCAATATCCTTGGGATCAGTATATTTAATGCCATTCTGTTGTAGCTCAGAGCAAATCTGAGCATTGCCATTTAGATTCTTGACATAGTTATATAATGCCTTGTGGTTTTCTTTGGAATCTTTGGCAATTTTATTTTTACAGCTAGCTTTGGAGGATTTTATGAGGGATCTCAGTTTCTTACTGAGGCTGGTAAGGGAGGTTTTTGCATCCTGTCATTTTCTGCAACAGTTTCTTCCTTTTGTTGTAAAGGTTGTTTATGCCAGGGGTCCACCAAACTGGCTTCCTTTTTTGGAGGCGAGTGTCTTTTTTCTATTTGAGATGGCACAATTCATGCACGAGTGGATGTGCTCATACAGTGCCTTAGTGTAGGTTTCAGCAATTGAACTTTCAGTTCCCATCTGCATGGGTGTCATGAAGTTTGTCACTTCTGACTTGAGTAGCATGAAGTTAGCTTTGGAGAAGTTTTTTTATGGAGGTTTCCTTAGTGGGGTGTGGCGGAGGGATGTGGATGTCAAGCGTGATTAGCTTATGGTCAGATCTGACCAACGAGGGGGTGACCATAGGTGTGGAGCATCGATTTCCCAAGTTGGTAATGACCAGGTCTAGGATATTGGAGCCCCTGGTGGGACTATGGATTAGCTGATCCAGGGCATTGGAATTTATGAATTCCAAGAACCATTGGCTAAAGGTGTTGGTACACGAGTAGTTTTCCCAGTTAATGGCAGGGTAGTTGAAATCATCCAGTATTAGGGTGTTTGGTTGTATCTTAATATTTTCCAGTATGTTTAGAAAGTGTAGTGAGAATCTTGGGGCATGGTGGGGGATCTGTAGCAAGCTACAGTTTGGATTGCAGTCTTACCTAGTGTTAGTTGCACCTGGAGAATTTTAGATGCATTTTGTTGGGTAACTAGCCTGGTGGTGTGAATATCCTCGGTGAATATGGACACTCATCCAACTTTTTCAGTCCTGGTTTGGTTGCCGAAAAGTGTGGTAAGAGTTGTAGCCTGGTATTGCAGGGGTGCTCTCTGGAGCCTTGAACCAGGTCTCAGTTACTACACAGATATTGATGTTCTCCATTTTTAGGAGTGCCTTGAGAGAGAGTGCATTTTGAGGTTTAGACTTCTAGCATTGAGTAGCATTACCTTCAGATTTTGCATGCTTGTACCTGTTACAGTGGTGGTTTTGTCCTTTGAACTTTGCCTAAAAAAGGCACTATAGGGGTGGCAAGAGCCTTAGCCAGTAACCTGAATCCCAGGGGTGAAAGGTGCAAACCATCTCTGGCAAAGCATCGTGGTCTGTCAGATACTGGATCTCCTTTGAATGACACCAGAAGCTTAGCCAATTGTTGAAGTCAATCATTTTGTCCTTATACTGTGGTATCATTCTGGGCAAAGGCAGGATGCTACTCAGGGCTAGGGTCATACCTGCCTGGGCCACATGATCCGAGAGCTCTTCCATGTCTCTTTTCATGTAGTCCAGGGAGGTACATCTCAAGTCATTCACTTCAACATGGACAATGACAAAGTCATATTTGTACTTGTTGTGGAATGATTTGAGTGCGTGCGTTATGTGGCAGATCCTGGCACCCGACAGGCAGCTGACTGTAATTTTCTCCTTGTTCAACCTGGTGAGTGGGACATCAGTGTGCCTGACTATAGAGCCACCTATGACTAAAGTGTTGGGTATTTATCTTGCCTTAAGGGCTGTTGTTGGGTGGCACACTTGTGTTGTGAGCTATGTGACACTTTGGTTGTGACTGGGCCTCCGCATATGAGGGTTTAGTGTTGCTATGTGAGGGTGTTGGTGGTGTGGGTTTAGAAGGGCTATGTGCTGCTTGAGGTGTAGGTGAGGTGAGGTGTTCCTACCTTTCTCTTCTGTCAATACCTTCCACATTTATGTTCATTTAACTCTAAAGCTTTATCTTGTAGCACACTGCATAATTTATGTAATATATCAGTTTTCCCTTTTTCTAAATATTGCCATCAAATTATCAGCATAGGAAACCATACATGTGATATTAATATCATTCCCGTTCAAGCAGTTTAATTATGTAACCTTCTTATTCATATAAACTACTTTTATCTCAGTTAGTAATTGAAACAATAAAGGTCTTGACAGACAGTCTTGTTTTATTCCTTTAAATATTTATATCAAAAAAGGCAACAAAATTATAGTAATGCACTTTTTTTAATACATGAGTATGTGCTATGAGCTTTTGAATGATAGAAAGGTATATACAATTGTGAATATAAAGGAATATAAGGAGGCACTAACCAAATTTCAGGACTTCTTGAATAAAGGGCTCAGGTTGGGTTATTTATCTAAAACAGATGTAGAGAAAAAGTTTTGTATTGAGGGATGTGGGATGGCTTATTTTTATTGCTTCCCTAAGATCCTTAAGAATTTGGATCACCTGTCTGGTAGGCCTATAGTACCTGCTTGTCAGTGTTTTCTACATAATATCGGATTGCTGCTACATAAGTATTTATTGAATGTGGCTTTAATGTTACCCTCTTATATTAAAGAGTCATTTGATTTTTTTGAGCAAAGTATCTGATGTTCAATGGGACAGTAATATGTATTTTATCACTGTGGATGTTAAGAGGTTATATACAAGTATATCACATGAATTTGGTATGGAAGCATTGAGATTATTTCTTGGTGATATTCCTTTGTTTTGCTATATTATGGATTTAACTTATTTTAGTTTAGCTCATAATTAGTTTGAATTTAACATAGTTCTGTATTATCAGTTGCAAGGTACCACAATGGGGGCATCATTTGCCCCATGTATGCCAACTTATTTATGGGCATGTTTGAAATGGGATACCTCTATAAGCATGAAATTTTTTGAAAATTTGTTTGAGGTACTATAGATTTATAGATGATTCGGTTTTCTTTGTCAAGATGGGTATGAGCAAGTAAAACATTTTAGACTTGCACAAAAATAGGTTAGGTATAAAATTTGATGGTTTGCAATACAGGTCTAGTATGGTGTTTTGATATTGTTTTGCAGGGAAGATCCAACGGATGTATAAAAACTAGGGTGAATAGGAAATGTAATAGTGTAAGTCATTTTTTGAATGGTAATAGTTGCCATCTACCACATACTATTAAAGCACTCCCTTATGGAGAGCTTCTACGAATTTCCTATTAATGAAATGATCAAGATGTTTTGAGAGAAAAATTGACTAAAACTGCTGATAAGTTTCTTAAGAGGGGTATTAACAGACGTTTAGTAGAATAAGCTTTATGTTGTATTGAAAATAAAATAAATAAAATAATGGAAGTGGTTGATTATGCATATACTAACAATTGCAACAGTTGTAAGGAGAAGAATGAAACGTTTGTAGTTACAACTTATAATATTTTGAGTGAAAAAGTAAAAGATGTTGTAGAATATTATTGGGATTTTTATTAGAGTATAATGATTTGAAAAAAAATAATAGGGAAGGTCCCAATGTTCTCTTATAGGAGAGGAAGGAACATTAGAGACATTGTAGTTCATAGCAGGTTTGAGCAGCCTACCAATAACTTGGTAAATCAATCTGCTAGCATGGAAACTTTCCCTTGCAATAAATGTATACACTGTAAATATATAGAACATACATTTGATAAGATAAATGCTATTCCATTTAAATCTGTTGACAGATATTGTTGTCAGATGGACGGTATAGTTTATGTAGAGTGAAGTTTTCAATGTAGAGTAAAATTTATAAAGTAATTAGCACTAGTTTGCAGTAAGGAGCAATTCTTACTCTAGCTTATAGTTTGCCTTTTTCTGAATGTTATTTCCTTTAATGTGTGTGTGTTTTTTTAATTGGTTTGTTTAAAAACAATTGTTTATGCCACTAGGTTCAAGTATTTGTGTTTTGACATGAGCCCAGGACCACTAGATTAATGATGCCAGGACTGCTCATGTCCAAGCAGTACGGGAGGGTGGCCTAATGGTTAAGGTGTTTGCCTTACAAACACAAGGTACAGGGTTTGAATTTCACAAGGGATAATTGGCTAGGCTTAAAATGGCTCACAAGAGCAGTTAGCCTAGTACTAAACTAAGAACCTATGCATTAAAGTGTGACTTGGGTTATTTTATATATATATATATATATATATATATATATATATATATATGAAAGCAAGAGGGCATTCAAGTCTCAGCTTCAAGAACATATAAGAGATATTAGAAATGGTAGACTTGAAAGCCCTCTAGCAACACATTTTAAAATTTACCATGAAAGTGATCCTGATAGTCTTAAGGGGACAATTTTAGAAAAAAAATCAATGTTGGACAAGGAAATCTTAATATAAAAAAGAAATTGTTGTATAAAGAAGCCTTTCATTTTAAAATATGTAACACTGACCCCCGGAGGGCTTAATGTAGAGTGCAATTGGAAGTTTTTTGTTTGATTTGTTAATTGTTTTAATTGATTAATTGTATAATGAAGGAGGGATTTTTTGTATAAGAAGCATGTCTTTGTAGTGGTTTTTACTCCTTGAAGGCTTTTTGAGCCAAGGCACTATAGTGTAAATCTGCTATTAAAGATGGTGACCTGGACTGTTGACTGTCATTTTATGTTATATTATAGCACACTTTCCCCAATAAAACCTTTTCTTTTAAATACATGGTCCACCTGAAAGATAATTAAAAAAAACTCAATTCATTTTGTAATGTACTTAAAATCCTCATTCAGTCTAATTCTTGCATCTATCATATCCATTCCACCTCTACTT
Organism: Protopterus annectens; assembly: GCF_019279795.1. Classification (NCBI taxonomy): domain Eukaryota; kingdom Metazoa; phylum Chordata; order Ceratodontiformes; family Protopteridae; genus Protopterus; species Protopterus annectens. The sequence goes on along the minus strand of NC_056731.1, from coordinate 1,450,537,414 downwards.
CCTCCAGAATACCAAAATGAATTCATGAAATATTAATACATGAATTAGAAATATCACTTTTTATCTCTTCTGTCAATACCCTCCACATTTATGTTAATTTAACTCTAAAGCTTTATCTTATAGTATACTGCATATTTTATGTACTGTATCTGATTTCCATTTTTTCTAAGTATTACCATCAAATCATCAGCATAAGAAACCATACATGTGATATTAATATAATTTATGTTCAAGCAGTTTAATTATGTAACCTTCTTTTCCAGTTCTAATAAGCATTTATATCTTTTGCCCTACTTATCCATTAACAAAAAGTCTTAGTCAATTCCCAATACAAAATGTTGCATCTAGTTAATCAAAATCTTGACACAGATTCATAAATTATTGCAAGATTTCTCAACCTACAACTTAATAAACGTTGCTAAAGGCTTTACTACTATAGCACAAAACAATGTGTACATCAAATCCTAAATTAATTAACACAACCATTTCCTACTATAAAATAACATACCATGTATGTTTAGCTTTTCCAAAATACCACTTATATTTTTCCTTTCTCCCAGTCTATAAACCTCTGACTCCACTATAGATGGTAGACGCTTGTCACATCTGGGTTGTATTATTGTAGCTAATATTTTCTGAATTCAAAAGCATCAGTGGCGTCCGATTTCCCCTAATGACACTTAATATCCTTTTTTCAAATACATTTTATAATCCCACTACACATTTTTTTATATTTCCCCTGTCAAAACATTCACTGTATACCTGAACCAATGACAACTGTCAATCCACCAATGTCATAAAATGGTATATTAAACCAGTCAATTCAAAATGAGATATCCACCTGTAAAATCGTTGGTGCCTGCCATACTTCAAATTCCAAGAGAAAGTCTGAAAACTTCCTTACTTTTCCAAAAACACCTTCTTGAACCTGATTCTTTCTCTTATGACTTTTGCAAATGACATTTTATAAACCTCTTATCTCATTTTGGCCAAACACAAAATTTTCTTATGTATTACATACACATTCTACTGATCATTTAATCTTTTAACATGTTCACATAACACAGGAAAACAGCTCTTTTTTCCCCTTTAATAAAATATTTGCTTTTTCATCAAAATGTTCCTGTTATGAAAAGCTGTTGCATATATGTGCCCTGCATTATTAAAGGCTGAGCTACCTCATCCTTTCTATCCCAACATGTAGTGCATTGTTTATACTACACACTATCCTCCTGCCTAAATTCTTTACCTAGAAACTTATATTCCCTTAATATATTTTAAAAAGACCATTACCAAGAAGACCATGAAAAATAAAAGTGTTTCATGTCAGTATGTTCTTTATACAGTCTCTGGATACTCACCTTACAGCTTCACAGGCTAATCATATTCTTCCTAAATCCCTCAAAATATTAAAACTGTTGTACAGTTAACAAACCTGTTGTGTGATCCAAAAATATCACATCAATTACTGAAATATTCTATTTTACAAAGCTGTTCACTAGAAAATAATCTATAGCCATTTGTTTGTCACATGTTTTATATGTATATGTCTTTTCTGTAACACACATAGCTGTATATTTTAAAATATGTTGGGAGCTGTGGCCAGGTTGAGACTAGGATAGCAGCACTTTTCTTCTGCTCTGCTACTACATATATTTCTGACAGGAAATTGTATTTCTAAATAATCCTAAACAACTCAGTTAAGTGAATTATGATAAATGTTGGTGTCTTAAAGGATTATATCAAAAGATTTTCTTAAAATGCAACTATTTTCTTGTCAAAATCTGAGAGAGAAAATTTCTTCACTGTATCCTGAAGCACCATGAGTTATATAAAGGCAACATCTCAAGACTCTGTGTTCAAAAAAAGAGTTTCAGTCATTACTAACTAATATTTAAGAATTGCCTTTGAAAATAGATAGATTGGACACCAAAACAGATGACTTTAAGAAGAACTGTTCCAAACAAATGGAACAAATTAATGAAGCTCTGCAGTTACAGAGAAACCAGATTTATGGCGTTGTAGACTGCTTGAATGATATGGAAGGAAGACTAAGTGAAGGGGCGAAAAACACTGAATTCCTGTTAAAACAGATTAACTATTTACTAGAAAACTTAAGAAAAAGCAGATACAAGTACCTTTACTGTTCCTGGCCAGTCTAAAAATATTCATTTCCAGTGGGCTTAAATTCTTTGAAGATCTTAACTTTGTATTGACATATCTACAAACTAACAACATTTTTGAACAAACAGAGGACATGGACTGGTCCATTATAGCCTTAAAAAGACAAATAGAGACAGATGGAAAGAAAACAAATGAGAAAATTAAGAAATCAAGGGGAAAACAAAGAGCTTTCCTTTTCCCTTCACAAAGGAAATAAGATGTCAAGGATTATTTTTTTCTTTTTATGTAAACAAGCTAAGTTTTATTTCTTTACATATCTTCATCAGCAAAACATGAAATTACAACATGCTCAACTATAACATAAATAGGAATCAGAAAATCAACAAGTTAGTCTACTAATGTAAGGTAATTGAATTCCTTTTTTCTGCCTTACGCTTGTTTAATTTACAGATAATTAACAATCATTTTTAATACGTCATGACAAAATATTATTAGTTTCCCTTAAATGAAGCATACAGCATTTATACTAGTATATGATCTGAAGGATTGCATGCAGAATTGTTTACTAAGGAACTAATGCATACTTTATATTTGAAGTAGAAAATAGCTGCAGTATAACATATAGCTGAATTTAAAGTTGTTTAATTCATATAAACTGCAGTTACCCACTAAAGGGAAACACACTCTATTAGTGACATCTCACACTTTCTTGTTATAAAAAGAAAAAGAGATTAGCAGTGTTAAATTAAAACTGCTACTTAAATGGTATATTAAAAGAAATGACAGATAAACATACTCAGCTAAGTGTGGAAGCAACTCAATATAATCATTAACTGCAGTAACATTAGAAAGTCTGTTTCACTAAAACTAATAGTAAAACTGAAAAGCTACATGTCTTCCTAGTGCACAGATTTAGATAATATGTTACTATTCTATTTAATAGAATGATTTATGATGTGCTGGATTGGGGGAGGGGATGATTGCAGTTGCTATGGATGTATGTTTTGATGTTGTTTAACAGTGGAAAGATTGTGAAGTTTTACATGGCTTTGAAATAGTCTCTATTCATAGATGAAATGTTCAGGTTCAATATGAAAGATATGGAAATTGTTGTGACTGATGGGTAGTCCCTATGTGAGTTGCTTCTGTGGTAGTTCGATATGAAGCCCCTCTCTCCATATCTTGAGCTTTTTTTGTTTCATAGAACACATGAAGCTTTCTCTAGTAAACAGCTAGAGTTCAATTGGAATTCCTGTCTAAACAAGAGAACAGAGCTGGTCATGTTCAGAGACTCTGATTGACAGGTAGCTTTAGAAAGTTAATTTGAATAAAAAGTGGAACCTTTTAAATATGCATTAGTTCAAATTTCACTGCAACTATAGTTAGACATATGAGCTGGCATTGAAGAAGGGAAACTATTATAACGTTACACATACTGTGAAATACCTTGGAATACATTTTTAAGTTAATATATTTGAAATCAAGCATTTGAAGTTTGATAGTAGTTGTAAGTGAATGGTAAAACAAATATATATATGTATATATAATGTTTAGATTTTCATTATTAGAGGCTTCACATAATGATGACTATGTTGTCAATACACTTGAAAGTCTTATACATAGAGCAAAAGAAGCAATAAACTGTATGCTTGACAGAAATAACATAGGAGGCTTTAATTTACAGTAATAAACCACTGAATATAAACAAGTAATGAAATATTGTTTAAATATTATAGAACAACTATTCATTTACTTTTATATAATCTTACAAAGAGGGAATAGAAGGGTCTGAAAGTATATAGGTCTTATGATGGGACACACAACAAAACATTTTAAATTGTTGTGCAGCAGTATTTCATATTTTATACTATTAGTTGATGAATTTCAAAACTATGCATAGATAAGGAACAATAATAAGAGATGCAAGCATATCTTACTTTAACACCTTAATGAACACATACAACTGGAAAATGCATATGTTAAATAACAAGTTAAGATGTGAAATAATTATTAGACTATTATATATTAATATTGCTTTAAAGGATACAGGTTCATCTTTATTTTATTATTAATGACACCGTATTTGAATGTAGTAGAGTAGACTTATTTTTGTTTGTTTTCTTGTCAGAGTATTGGATGGATGTGTTTGCTTGTATGGTTAGAATATTCAAGCAAGGAGTGCTAGACTGCATGGGGGGTAGGATGGATTTTAAAAGCAAATGTTTAATGATAATTATATTTTTTAGCTTTTTTGAGTGTCCACAATAGTAACTATTTTATGTCTAATTAAACCTTCAAATGTTAATGTTCACGTGAAGATTACTAAGCAGTTCTTTACTAACAGAGTGTCATTATCTATGAGAAGTACATGTATACTTTTGATCAGTTGGACAAATGGCATTTATTAACTGTCTTTCCATAAATATCAATGGATTAAATAATGGTTGCAAGACAGGTAGCTTAAAGAGCTATTTGAAGTTGTTTAATTCTCAAGTTATTTATTTACAGCAAACACACTTATTAACATATAATATAGACAGGCTAAGTACTAAAAACTACACTATATTATCCAGTTCACAATATAATTAAAAAATGGTGGTTGCTATATTATAGAGAAATTCACTGCCTATGCTTACAGTTATAGAAACATAGCAAGATGATAAAGGTATGCTTTGTACTATAACTATAAAGTATAATAAGAGAATATTAGCTCTTATTAATGTGTACTGGATTCCTAGAATAGGAATTAAAACAGCTGACCAATATCAAGAACAAGTAATTCAAAACTCAAAAGACAATATCATTCTAGCAGGAGAGTTTAATTGTATATTGTCACCAAGTGATACTAACACAATAGGTAAAAGGAGAATACAGGCATCTGCAAAGACATTCTTAAAATTTACTGAATTGTTTCATCTTAGAGACATAAATTAATTTTCAGAACTGAATTCATTATTTTTTTTACCCGTTATTCCCATAGATAGAAAGGTCTGAAAGTACATACAATCCAGAATTGACAGAATTTATGTCTCTAACGACCTGACTGATACAATAGGCAGAGTCAAAACAGTAACCTGTCCACTTTCAGATCACAGTGCAATTACCTTTGAGCTGTTTTTGAAATCTAATAATAATGTTAAAATCAGAAGATTACCAGCATATATAACTTGTTTAAAAGAATTTATGGACTTTTTTATTAAAGAAATATTTTCCTTTATAGAAGTTAATAATATAGAAGATACTTCAGAAATGTATTTATGAGATGCACTAAAAGCATATATTTTCAGTACAGTCACTAACTGGTTGTCAAATAAAAAAAATGGGACAAAAAATTACATGAAATACAAGGAAAAACTTGGTAAGTTAAAATTAGAAAATCAGCCAAATAAAAATAGCAATACAGAACAGATTAAAAAGCCAAACAACAAATACCAAATACTTGGAAATCTTAAACCATAAAACTGAGATTAACCGTGAGAAGTTTAAGATGACTAACTTCTCTATTAACCCAAAATCTATGCTCAATTTAGCCACAAAAACAAAATTACTCAGTAAGTCCAATCACATAAAAGAAGTCTATTCACATAGGAAGAAAAGAAAAGTAACAGAAATAGAAGATATTCTAAAGGAATCCAAAGATTATTATAATAAAATCAATCAAAATAATATATTAATAGATCCAGAAGAAATAATTAAAATATTTATCAAAAATATATAAAAACTAAACTAACTGATGACCAAATGAAATTAATTGACAATACAATCTCTATGTCTGAGCATCAAACTCAAAATTCTAAACTGAAACCTAATAAAACACCAGGTAATTAAGGGATTATAGCTGAACTTTATAAGCTGTTACTCAAAGAAGCCCTAGGTATAATCACACTTTTTTATAGTCAATGACATAGCCAAAGTTCCTCCTTCCTGGAAATATACCCTTATCTCTCCAATTTTAAAAACTGACAAAGATCCTACTGAATGCTCTTCATACAGGCTGATTTCACTAATAAATGTTGATAATAAATTGTTCATGGCAATTCATGTTAATAGATTAAAATTTATTCTACCCTCTATGATTGATGAAGACCAACCTGGCTTTATCTTAAGCAGAAATCCTTATGATAATATTAAAAGAATAATCACAATAATTGACTATGCAAATAAAACAAAGAGAACTTAAAATTAATGATTCTTGAAATTAATAGTGCTTTTGACTCGATAAACTGGAAATATCTCTTGCTGGTTTTAGAAGAATATAATTTCTCAAGTAACTTCACACATCTTATTAAACTTATTTATAATGATTGTTTTGCATATGTTAAAATAGGTACTTTTATTTCTGATTCTATACAAATTTTGAAAGGGACCAAACAAGGATGGCCACTTTCACCTCTGCTTTTAAACCTAATTATGGAATGATTTGCTTATTTTCTCAGATGAAATATAGATATAAAAGGTATTAACATAAATGAGAATTTAAACTCTAAAATTCAACTGTTAGCTGATGACAGCCTTCTGACATTAAATGACAATGATAATTCACTATCTGCAGTTTTCTTAACAATGGCTGTATTTCAAAGGAAAAAAAACTGGTTTAACATTTAACAATGACAAAACAAAAATCCTACCTATAAATAAAAATAAGAATAGAATCAAAAAGATATTTATTAAATATATTGTCAACGAGAAGAAAATGAATTATTTAGGCCGAATTATAACATATAACATTAAAGGTATAATAAATCATAATTATGCTAACAGTATAAACAATATAAAGAATCCAATAGACAAACGGAATAAACATTTCTTCATGATGGAAGAGGGGTTATCTATAATCAAAATGATTACCGTACCAAAAATCTTATATATTATATAATCACTATTATTGCCCCACACAAAAAGCTGTATTAAAGAATTTAACACATTAATTTTAAGAATTCTCTGGTATCCCAATAAACCAAAAATTGCTTTAAACCATCATATGAGGTACTGGGCAGCAGGAAGAATAGGGCTACCAAATCTAGAATTATATTCATTATCATCAGTTATAACAATAGTATATATATATATATATATATATATATATATATATATATATATATATATATATATATATATAAATTAATAACACAGCTAGGTGGAACGAATTTTTATAAAATCTTTTTATAAATGCTAAACATAATAGATATTCTAGTAATTATCTCATACTAAATAACAGTCTACATTGGTTATTAAATGATTACCTTATAGGAAAAAGTCACTAAACAAGGGACTCCTATTTCATTTCTACTATATTAAACACTTTTAAAAATTTTATATATAGAAACCTGGTATATAAAGCATGGATCTTCCTTATAAGTCCTATGGCATGTATCCAAAATAACATCTCCACCTCAAAGTTAGAAACAATAATCACATTTAAAGAGAAAAATCTGCTATATTGATTTCAATTAATGAAAGCTGAAAAGCTGCATTCTGTTGATTATATTAAGAACATATATAATTTAGATAAAGACATGTGGCTAGATGTACAATCTGCAGACAACATGTAGAAGGGAAAATTAAGTTAATGCAACCAGGGATAAGAGATCATATCCCAAAATTAATTGAATATCTAATATTCTTAATGCAACAAAACACATTGGAACAGGGTCTCTTATCTAAATTATATAAAGTGGTAAGGAGAGAAACAAAAAGTTGCAATTACAATTATTGGAACTATTTTACTCAAATTAATAATAGACCTCTGAGGGAAGATGATAAAAAATTAATTCTAATATCTTCTAAACATACAACTTTATCTATTTGATAGAATCTCTTTACTTTGAATTTTTTACCTAGATCTTTCTTCAAACCACATAAAACTGAATTTATGTTCAAGCTGAAACAAGTTTGTTGGAGATGAAAACAAAGCTTACAGCAGATTGGTAACACATGCTTTTTGACTGTACTGTCTTAACACCTTACTGGAATAACATTAATCTTTTTACAAGCTTTTTTGAGATACATTTGTTTTATCTAAATCACTAATCATTTTTAACACTCATATTCCTATATGTGTTAAAAATGAAATATCTTATTTTGTGGTCCATACTATCTTTAGCGAGAAAGGTTATAACTCAGAGTTGAAAGAACTAATCTATACCCTCCTTCAAATAATTTATAAATATTGCATCTGGGGTCTATCACCTGGAAATCATTACAATTAAGTCAAGAACATCCAGGATTACCTCTTGCTACAATGCATGGACAAAACTTAGAGATCTGCTTGACAAGCAAAAATAATGTAATGTATAATAACTTGAATGACTTGATGGTTAATGGACACTCCTGTAAGTTGTTTTTTTTTCTTTTGTGTGTGAGGTATAGTTGACATTTTTTTCATTTATGATGCTCACAAATTTCTGTAAATATTGTTGTGATTATTTTACAAATTGAAAATCCAATAAAAACTTTAAAAATATGTTGAGTATTTAAATTCATATTTTCCTTCTTATTATGATGTCCCATTAGATGTGTGTTAAAATCACCCTCACAACATGTAAGGATCATTAAGCAATAAATGAGTTAAACATTTTTAAACAGCAAGTTATGTTTCCTTTCCTTCATCGAAGCATATATTTTTAGTAACCAAATATGCTTTCCTTGTATCCAAAACAGTTGCCCTACATATCTTTGTCAGAAAATAATCTAAAATATGAATATTCCTCCATATAGCAATTATTATGACAACCTCTGAACATTCTACATATTATAAAAAAACACTCCTTACCCTTCCCTCTAATCTTAAATCTTACTCTAGCTGCTTGAGAAAGAAACTGGGTGTCTTGGAAACAAGTTATGTCAGGCACACATTGTACAAACCATTCTAAAACAAATACCTTTTCACTTCCTTTTAAAACTATTTGCATTGAGAAAATATGTTGATTTCTCTTATTTTTGTTTAGTGCCCATATTCTTCTCAAGTTTCACCTCAGCCATTTTTTCTTTTATATAACCTCTCCTGTTTTGAAGTGTCCCCTTCTTGTTAAGCATTGCTCTCAACTTAATGTAAAGAATCAGGCCTGCTACCAGGAGAAGCACTCATTCACTTGCCTTCCTCACCATTCCTATCTTTTTTAGAATTTTAAATATGCAAGCTTCTGCTTCAGAATTAACATCTGTATTCTTATTCAAAAGAATGTTGCTATCCTTTTGCTAGAATTTCCTCAGTAGTAGCATTTTCAATGATAGGTTCAGCAGCATTGTCTGTTTCCACATTAACAATACAATTTACCTAGTAGTGAAGCTGAAAAGGTGAAAGCAGCTGTCTAGAAGTCCGACTCAGTAACAAAATGATAAAAATGAAGAAGAAGACTAGTCGGACTACCACGATAAAAAATGAAAAATATAATTTATTGGATAGCAAACAGATAAGCGCTTTCGTGTACTCTTCTGGTACGCTTCATCAGATCTAGTTTTACAATATGCCCACTTACATTTAAATACAGTGCAATTACATTTCATCACTCAATTAATTAAGCAATTAAACTGGATAATTGGTTAAACTGAATGAAACAATTAAATAAAATCAGATAGTTTTGATTAAATTCTCTTAGAAATATATATATACATATAAATCAATTCAGCATAAGGAATATCATTAAAATGAAATTAAAATGAAATTAGAATAAAATTTATCCGCATAACAATAGATATATCATATCTTAACAAATTATCGTGGTAGTCCGACTAGTCTTCTTCTTCATTTACCTAGTAGTGGTAAGTGATTTGCATTTTATGTCATCTAGCTTTTGCAGTTTTTATATGCTTGTGTTCTCATCGAGATTTAAATCTCTATTAAGGGCATTCAGCTGCAATAAATCCCTCTTTCTGACAAGAAACACTTCACGGATTGACCAGATACCATAATATACCCATGCAATTTCTAACATAAATCACATTTGGTGAGTGCTCTACTTGTTATTTATTTATTTGAATTTGTTAACCAGGATAGTACACTGATTGCAATGGATCAGTTTCAGATATACAGCCCAGCTGAATACATTATAGAAACATTTCAGAAAATGAGTAAAAGCATAAAAAACAAATTTGTGTATAGGTCAACAGCAGAAGAGAATTTTAACACACCTTGACTAAGAAGATTTAAATCATAGTTGTAGATAAGAGCTTAAGTCACTTAGAAGTCACATTAATTTATAACACAACAAGGAATTGGACAGTGTTTGGAAATTATTTACAACTAAGAAATACGCAAGTGTGTGTTATGTTCTTAAATGGAGGTAGCCAAGAGTAGACCACATTAAGAGAAGGGGGGGGTTAAGTGTATTTATGTTATGTGGCCTTCCTGAAAACATTTACACTGCACTTGTTTGAGGTGGTACATTTTGAATTGTGGTCTAAATTTGGAATAGGAGGAGAGGTATTTTAGCTGAGCAGGGAGGGATTCCTAGAGTTTAGGAAGAAGAAATCTCTCTACTTGGAAGATGTAAACTCTTTGAAAGCTGAACAACCACCAGTCTAAATATGAAGTATATCTAATCTCTTTTAATCAGATCAAAACTATTTTAATCCTTGTTTAGCTTTGATGGCCAACAGTGTATCAGTTTTAAATCATATAAATACTTTTCATCTTCTTGCAGTAGATCTGCTCAAAAATAATTAATTCAAAGTACATTCTCATTTCTTACGTTATATTCATTCAAACACTATGTGACACCAGTCACTGCTTGAATTAAAATTTCAGTGGAATCCTCTTTATGTATGTGAATTATAGATTAGATTATAGATCATGGATTATACAGATTATGGGTAAACACTGTTGGTTAGAGCTTTATCTGTTTTTCATTGGTTATTTCACTTTCCTTGTTATTTTATATGTGTGGAGCTGCACTTAGAGCAGCGGGGTTAAAGCAAGCAATCATAGATACCTGCACTTTAAGAGGTAAATTTTACTAATATAACAAGTTCACTCAAACCCTATAAGTAAATAAAGTCTTATTATGTACAGGTTCAACAAGCTGACGTAACTGCATAATGCACAGAAAGAAGCATTGTGCACCTCAAAACTAACTTGTAATAGCCCCTAGTGGTGCTATATTATGCAACTTAGCCTACAACTGTTACAAATAGGCTCAACATTACTGTTACATAAGTTTCCTGATCTGTGCGTATCATAGTCCCATATAAACCCAAGTTACATATTTTGCCCCAATACATTCATATGAAAGCACACTATCCATCTCTAGACTGATAATTATCTCAATGGACCACCAGTCTCTATTTTATTTAAGCTCTGCAACTCTCTGTAACTCAAGTCAAGTTTTACTCCACACTGAACTAAATGGAAGGTCAGTCTACTGGTCTCCCCTCTGTTGCCAGCCTCATAGCATTAGGTACCATAAAGCAGTGCAGAAACTGTCTTATGTTCACAGATAATGAACTTTTACTAAACACATTTAAAGCTGTGTGTTTGTGTCAATGTGAGGAGTATACATTTTTAAGAAATCTAGAGGTCCGACTCGCACACAAAACACAGACTATGAGCATTGCATTAACAGGCCACATGCTATGCACCCAATCCCAACACATAATAAACTGCCATACTCTGTAAAGAAATCCTTATGTAAGCCTACTAGTCTCATAAGGATTCAGTCTCAGCAAACATCAAAATTAAACATTGCATGACATATCTCATCTTTAACAAAGAGTCGCTGGGAAGAAAAGGGCTTCAATTCCAGTACACTAGACCACTCCAAAAACAAAAATGTTTTAGTGATTGGTGACTCCATAGTGAGACACACAGATTTTCTGCTCAGTACAAATGCAGGGTGACACTGAGTTGTCTTTCAGGTGCTGGGATCTCAGACATCTTAGGGGCCCTTAGGATCCTTACACAAGACAAATACAGCTACAACATTGTAGTTGTGCCTGTGGCAGTGAATGCCTTGGAGTGGAAACATGTTGAGGGAGATGCAGAGAGAGAGAGAGAGAGAGAGAGAGACATGTCTGACCTCTCTATGTATATCACAAATGCAGACAAGACCCAGACACTGAGCAGAATCCTTCCTTTTCAAATGAATGATGCTTAGATACAAAGAAAAGTTGGTTGGCTTCAACATTTAGCCAAATAATCTGTGTCATTCTAGTGGGATCCAGTATATGTCAGCATGGAATGAGATTCTTGACAGCCCTACTTGCTTTGCAAATGATGGCCTACACCTCTCATTCAAAGCTTCTGCATACTGGCTATAGCCATTGTTGCCTCAGTAGTGCCTTTTTAGTCAAAACTCAGTTACTGAACATTCTTACATAGCCCATATGTCAGTATCGGGTCTATATTATCTTGTCAAAATGGCATAACAGTGAATGCCATTTCAGCGACAAATAAACAGCAAACTGCAAATAACTCAAAAGCTCAGGTCAGCAATTTTTTTCTTTTTAATACCACAAAAGGTTCAACTGTATATTTTCATCAACTGTTTAGAAGGAAGTTGCACCATATTGGTGCTTTTTGTTGGCATTGTTTAGTTTTATTTTTCTTGGTTTTCAAGTATATGGTTCATCACCTTGGTGATGTCACTTCCTGTTGCTACATCAAAAACAGCAGTTCTTACTGGTTGTAATAGCCACAATGGAATGGAGCAACTAGAATCGACTTCAAATAGCTTAACACAACTTGTGGCTCTCCTCACCCAGAAAGTGAACACGTTTGATGAAAGGATTAACAATTCTGCACACACTGGGCTGATGGTTGAGTCTACAAGTCCAAGACCCTCTGGTTTTAGTATACCTTGTGGACAGGGGGGCAACAACCATGATATACTGCATGAATCCATTGTGAACAATACTGTGCTAGAAGCTAGAATATGAACGAATGAACATTGAACACAGGTAATCAAAAATTTAAAGATTGGTTTATAAGGACATAGACTTTGGCACTGACCATAAGCAAGAGAAAGTTCAGGGTTTTTCCCTGGTAAAACAACTACAATTGTTTGAGTCTAAGCTTATTAACTATCAGAAACTCCAGTTTGAGAATGGGTATTTTCTTGACTGTATAAGACAAAGAATGAGGACTTAGAATTTTCCTACTTGCTTAAAAGAAGGGTCAGAATTACATAGTGATCTCTTAGCTATGTTTGCTTGACACTGGAGTGAACTGATAGAGTTACTTATGAAGCACAGTCAAATTAATATGGACGGTTTAGAGGCTGAGATTATAAACCTAGATACTAACATTGCTAATGATTTGTTATTTGAATACTATAAAAATAATTATGATAACATGTTTTTGTGTGTTGACAGACTACTTAGCGAGGTTAAAAATAAAAAGAAGAAGCAGCTTGTATGGGATAAGGCTGATTATCAGAATCAAAAGCCATACTCAAATCCTCTAACGAGTGGTAAGGAAAGTTTATACAGAAGAGATAAAAATTTAGAGAGACCTCCTTTCTCAGAATATAGGAGACCTGAGTGCCCTTCAGGACCATCATCCCCTCTGATATTAGATTCAGTACTACATCAGGGGAAACCTTCAGGCAGGAACATGCCAGTATAGAACCCCACATTTTGATATCACCAGTTCTTTTTTTTCCCACCACAAGAAAAAATGGGGAAGAAGAAATGCAACAAGAAGAACCCTTAACTGTGGTATGTAACACAAAACAGGATTTTAAGATTTACAACTATAGTTCAGTTGTACTACTGGAAAAATATGCCTCCCTCTTTGAAAAATTATTGAGGTTTGTACCTGCTAGGAGGGGTAGATTGGTTGACACCCTTCTAGATTTAAAATATTTTACTGGAAAAATGAATTTTAATGTTTTGTTAAGTGAATCTAGTGATATATCTTACATTAATGACATCAGAAAATGACCTAGTGTGTACAACACACCTCTCTACCCTACTATTCATTTATTTGAGAAATTGTGCAAAAGAGATATTAGTAATAGGCTCAAAAATAAGATTAAATACAACAATAATTTGAATGAAGATGAATTGATATTGTTAAAGGAGATCAGTAGTAACAAAAATTTAAGGGTGATGAAACCAGATAAGGGAGGGGGTTTGTGGTCATAGATGTAATTGATTACAATTCCAGAATGGAGCGCTTGTTATTTACAGAAAAATATGATGATACATCAAGAAATCAACTCAACATATCATATTTAAAAATTGACATAATTTTATATGACTTCCTAATGCAAGGATAAATTACAAACACTGAATGCTCATATTTAAAAGTTGATTAGCCCCAGATACCTTGTATTTTTGGCATACTAAAAATACATAAATATGTTTTGGATCCACCATTTCACCCTATAGTGGATGCAAATGGGTCAACAATGTGTGGGTTGGCTAAATATATTGATTTAAAACTAAAAATGTACTCAGTGATGAGAATCATATTTTAAGAGACTCGTGAGATTTTTTAACTAAAGTACAATGAGCAACTTATTTTGGTTACCATTGATGTTATTGACCTGTTCTCCACTATTCCACACCACAGTGGATTAGATTGGTTTTCTGAGTACCTCAGCAACAAGAGGGGTTTTGATAATAGTACAACAGAGGTTCTTAAAACAATGATTTTAATGGTCATAAAAAATAATTATATTTGGTTTGAAGGTAGTATATTTAAACAAAAAATTAGGGTAGCAATGGGGCAACTTGCACCCTGATTTTTCTAAATATAATCCTAGCATTTTGGGAGAAGAATTTTCTCTTTAATTTAGGTTTTGGGAATGCATGGCCATTCTATGGACACTATCTAGATGATTTGATACTTTTTTGGAATGATACAGACTCTAGATTAGATGAATGTTTTCAATAGTTTAACAATTCTACTGAGTTTTTGAGGTTTACTATTAATAGATCTGCCAAGAAAATTAATTTCTCTGATGCAAAAATTGCAGTTGATCATGAGAATATGAGATTTACTTCCAATTTATACAGAAAACCAACTTATTCTAACATGTTGCTTCTTTATGAGAGTTTTCACCCACAACATCATTAAAAGGCCTTGGTGGAGGGCCAGCTAGTCAGATTAGCTAGAATGGTGTCTGGTTTGGAGCACTTTTATGAGGAAGGTAAGACACTGAGAAGTATGTTACTAAACAGGGGGTACCCAAAATGTTTTTTTGAGAGAATTTTTAATGAAGTATATTACAAAAGGGCTACAAGGATTTACAAACCCCTTTTAGGTTCAGAATGTCCCTTGGTTCTGAGATCGGGTAGTACCAAGGATAGGTTTCTAAAAAGATTTATTACTTACATACAATAGGGATGCTGAAGCTGATTGAGAAATAGTGGTCAATAACTGGAAAATGTTTGAAATGGGAAGTATGGACATGAGATTGGAATATAAAAAAAATTCATTGAGGCAAGTGGCGTCCCCTACAAACAAGCACACACACAGTTGCCAGTGCTGAGATTAGAACCCCTACCTATTTAGTTATATGTACTATAGTGCTACGTATTTATCACATATGCCACAGAAATTAGTATTAATCTAGCATTAACATCTGACACTAGAGGGATGACAAAATGTGGGAGATACACTCAGTGCTGCTATATAATAGAAGAAAAATCTGTACATATCCACAGGTTTGTGAAGATCACTTGACCCAAAAGATGTAACTGTGAGAGTAAAATGGTTGTTTATGTCACTCTATGTAGAGATTGCCCATTTTTCTATACAGGAAAAACAGAAATGTGTTTAAAGGAGTGAATGGCTATGCAAACATAGTTTTGGTGCATTGGGAGGATAGAGTAATACATCAAGATAATCCATGGAAGAACCACTTAAAAGTATACTTAAGGTTTGTGGACGACATTTATATCATGTGGGAAGGTGACGTTGACGAATTTGACAGATTTCATATATATTTGGAGAACAGTACGAACTTTTTACAGTTCACTGTGACCCACAGTGATGTGCAGATGGACTTCCTTGATGCACGAATCACACAGGATGGAGAAGGGAAAATAGAAACTAGTCTGTATAGAAAGGATTGCTGGAAAAATAGTATTCTACCAGGAAGTAGTATGCACCCAAGATATACCCATAAGAACATCATGAGGGGACAGTTCTTAAGAACGTCCAGGATACATTCGGATGACACAACTCTTGCAATGGCGTTGGATGACATGTCGGAACATCTGAAGGCAAGAGGGTATAGAGAAGAAGAGGTGTTGAATATGAGACAACAAGTAGATTGGAAAGGAATGAGAAAGGCAGACCGTACTTAAGAGGGAAACAAGAGAATATGAATCAAAATAAGTATCCGTATAAAGAACTGAAAATGGTGCTTACCCATACAATGGACACAGAAGAAGTATGTAATACAGTGAAAAGGAATTGGAAGATACTTATGTCAAGTGAAGAATGTAAAGAGCTCCTGGGAGAGGAACTTAAGTTTTGTTTCAGAAATGCAAGGAACTTAAAGCAAATACTATGTAAAGATAATGAAATGGAATCATACACTATCTCAAGGAGAAAAGGAACTTTTTCATGTAGAAGGTGCACCATGTGCAGATATATATGTATGGATAGCTATTTTGTGCATCCAGTTACTAAAAAGAGATATGTTAGTAATTTTTATGCCGGTTGCACTATCAAGAATGTCATATACCTAGCCACTTGCCTAGCAAGCGACAATTTCTATGTCAGAAAAACGATACGACAGATGAAAGAGAGACTGTTCAAACACATCAGTGATATAAGACTTAAAGACTATAAAAATCCCTTGGCCAAGCATATTAGAGATAATGAAGGACATAGTTTTGTATTTAGAGCTTCACATATTATATATATTTCAAAGAGAGGGGGTGATGTGAATAATAGACTTGAACAAGAAGAAATGCTTTGGATAGGGAAACTCAGAGCACATCAAAAACCTGGGCTCAATGCAGCTTTCCCTATGAAACCTGCCATGAAAGGGTGAAGATTGAAGAGACATCTATGACACGTTAAATTGAAGCTAGCTGTTTATTGGTTGAAAGTTTTTTAAAAATCAGATACTTGAGAGACACAAGTTATATGGATCTGAAGAAGGGTTGTTTGGAGTAACCCGAAAGCGCTTACCCCTCTATAGTTTTATTGTTTTTATTTCTGCAAGCTGAATAAATGTGTCTGTACTTTTAGCTATTCGTCTTGGAGCATGTTCTTTATGCACATCTATTGAAATGCTGGCAAGCTGTTAAACTGAGTCATTGGAATTGTTTTCAGCATTTGAACTACGCTGAATTTTTTCATTTATGCTTTTGTTTGGCATTTGATACATATGCTGAAGGCATACTGGGACTAGATATCGGCTGGCCCTGGCTTTGTTAATTGTGCTGTTTGCTGGATTTTTGATATTTTATTACAGCACACTCCTGAGTTCCGGACTTATTTTGTTTGGATATATATATATATATATATATATATATATATATATATATATATATATATATATATATATATATATATACATTTATACATGAATATTATTTTATCTATTCATTACTGTCTTTTTATTAGAGTTTTACTGGTATAAGCCTAGTATGGGTTGGTAGCAAGCAGTTGCTGCAGAACTCTGGTTTTGCTTAAAAAAATAAATGTTTTCTTACTTTTAAGCTGTAGCAAAGTGCTTGCTGCAATATAGCAAGCAGTTTCTATAGTTTAGATCACACAGGGAGTGCTACAGCACTTGGGTTTGATGGCAAATGCAATACCAGCTTTTAAAAGCCAGTATGCATTAAACAGTGATTGGGATTGGCTGACTGCACTCCCTAACCCTTTGTGCTTGGGAGATTGAAACCTTGCAATGCTCTAGCTACTCTTCTGTCAAATATAATGGGAAATTTAAAAGGAAAATACCCTGATGGTAAACCAATATAAAATCTACAATAAAAGGGAAAAAAATCCTAAGACTATACAACAGATCTAAAGATCCCCAAGTTAAGGAAAATATTAGGAATTTTACAAAGATTAAAAAAAAGACTATTAGATCTACTAAGGCAGGTCATCTAAAACCAAAGAATATTACAAATCTTTTTTTAGTTATGTTAAAACACTAAGAAACTCTGTGATGTGTCTAACTCATACTATATGGCCAAATCTACTCTGACCTGGTGAAAATTATCATACACTAGCAAATAAATGTAGTGCACATTTCACTCTTCAGATGACTATCTAATGATCAACAGTCCCAGGCTCTCTCAAATCCCCCATCACTACTAAAGAACATGTATTGAAACTGCTGTCCAAGACTAAGAATGATTACAATAACATACCGGTTGTTTGTTAAATAGTACTAAACATGTTCTGGTGTAGCCTTTCCATAAGCTATTTAACCTGAGTCAGGTTACAGGTTCAGTCACAGAAGTATGGCACACAGCACTCCATAAAGCTGTCCTACTTCTGACCTGGTAAACTCTTGTGCCATCAACCTGACAAGTCTCATTTGTAGAGTCATGGAACACATTATAACTGAATCAACACTGAAATTAAAAATCTCATCACACTAGATTTGCAAAAAATTTGATTTTGTGAATGGTAGATCCTGTCTAATTCACCCAATAAACTTTGGAAAGGTAACACGAGTTGTTGACAGCAGTCACACTGTACATGCACCTACCTTGATTTGGCCAAGGCACTGGCTATCATCATCCCCCATGTTAGCATAATAAATAAACTACATGTAAAGCCAAAGGGTAAAAAGAACACATATACAAACCATTCAGTAAAAACTGAAAGGAAATCCCAGAGAAACTAAAGTTTTCACTATGTGATATCTTAAACCTCCTGTAGTTGTGGCTCATGGGATATTTATTTTGTTGCTTTTATGTATTTATGTATTTATGTATTTTATATTTGTTACCCAGGAAAGTCCAACTGGGCACAGGTCCTTTTTCAGCAGAAGCCCAGAGAGAAAAGCTCCACATATAAGTACAAGATACAATTACAATTCAAATTACAGTTTGAAGAAAATTTTTGAATGTCAAATTAAGCAAATTAAACAAAACAACATACAACATACAATATACAATATTGTGATGCAGAAAGTATGACAGAAGTTACAGCTGACAGGCACAGAATACATTATATATACAAAAAATGTAATTTATAAGTTAGGTAATTTGTGGTCTGAGGTGACCCAATAGCATACACAGATTTATATGAAGGGAGGGTGATACAAGACCTGTTGTGGTGTTACATACTACCCCTAAGTTTGAGAGTTACTATACACTGGAAGCTCACAGTAATGTTGATATATAATATTACAGAGGGTGCAAGTTCAGAATCAGACTCTCAGAATACAGTGGTAATTACTTTGGTAGTATAACTATCAGGTATAGGTTTTTAGACTTGTAGGTCAGAGAAGTAAATACTGAACAAAAGTGGTCCTAGTGCTCAGCCCTGTGGGACATCTTTTAGCCAATTAGCTATCCATATTACCACATAGGTGTCTATTTAATATGCAGATGATCCCTGTTACCACATAGAGGTATAGTTAATATGCAAATGATCCCTTCAGGACATCAAGTGTTTCAGTTACATGGCTTCTGAATGTCCGTGACTTTTTTAAGTCTTTATGGTAACATTCAGGCCAATAAAGCAATGCATATTAAATAGACCCCTATGTGGTAACATGGATAGCTAATTGGCTAAAAGATGTCCCACATGGCTCAGCACTGGGATCACTTTTGTTCAGTATTTACTTCTCTGACCTAGAGAACTAAAAACCTATACCTATGGCTAAATGAGTTTGTAGATGACTGCAAAGTGAGAGTCATTGTCAAATCCCCCTCTGGCATAGAAGCTCTCCAGCAGGAACCTATAAATGTCTAGTGTATTAAAAATTAGCTTAAATGCTAAAAAATGCAATATTGTTGCACCAAAGGAATATCACCCATATCTAAAGAGGTTATTGTCCACTTGTATTCAGCAATGACAGTGAAGCTGTAGACTACAATGCACCCTTTGGGATGCACCTAACCGAACATATCAAACAGATGGCAAGACCTCTATGGGTCTTAACAAAGAGGATCATGGGCATTAAAATCCCTAAGATACCAGAAA
The DNA here is from genome assembly GCF_019279795.1 of Protopterus annectens. Classification (NCBI taxonomy): domain Eukaryota; kingdom Metazoa; phylum Chordata; order Ceratodontiformes; family Protopteridae; genus Protopterus; species Protopterus annectens. Next base: position 1,450,517,220 of record NC_056731.1, on the reverse strand, counting down.
AGACTAGAAGAACTGTCTCTCTTTTTTTGTGTCGTATAGGCTCCTCTGAGGAAACCTATGACTTACCTTCCAAGTAATCAGGGACCCAGTAATTCAGGATCTGTTGTATATTCACAAGTCAAACAATCACACAAATACCAGAACAAAGGATTTAAACCTCGTTCTTCAGATTAACACAGCAAGGGGGAGAAACAGATTGATTACTCAGAGCTTCCCTCCCTCCTGGAATAGACCATTTCTGAAGATAAAGCAGTATGATCCACAATCTTCCTTTAAACAAGATCTGTATAATTGGAGGGGTACAAATTTACTCCCAGGCTTGACTGGCCTAGCCCTCCTTGTGAAGGGAGGTACAGTCTTAGGTAGGAACTGGCAAGATGTAATCATTGAAAGACTCAGTAACTTTAAACTTCCTATGATCGTGTATCTCACAGTTGCCAGGCAGATACTCCCAAAGGTTCCAGAACTGAGTGGAAATCTATACCTCTGTCAGGAAGCTTACCAGTTTGGCAGTTCATATCACATTATCATAATATGCTTAATTTTCAGTTAATTCATTTATTTCAGTTTAACATTTTAATCCTTTAGCACTCAACAATTCTTTGAACTTTTACAGCTAAAAATACTTCAACTGATTGTTCTACTTGGCAAGCTATAAATGAACAGTTCCTCTCTTCTTTTGGTTTGTACAACATTTTCCATGGTCTTGTATCCACAAACAACATTTGTTACAGAGCTATATCTACAAAAAATGTCTGTTGCAGAGCTATATCCAACCTATTAATTAATTTCTCTCCTCTGTGTATATATATATATATATATATATATATATATATATATATATCCCCATCAATCCTGATATATTAAACAACTATACAGATTGAAAGAAATGATTTATCATTATGAGTTCTCTTTTTCTTTATGTGGGTATTGTACTCACATTTTTATTGGGTTCAGCATACAACCCAAGACTGCTTCAAAACAAATCATCTCTTCCATTTGTAGAATATGAATGACCAAAGTATGTGCTTAAGGTAGTTGAGTACGTGACAATTTGTATGCATTGAGATGAACTTTGTACTGTGAACTTTGAGTGAACTGTGAATAGTGGAAAGCACTGAAAAACAGGAGCCTGCTTGAAAGCAGGAAATGTGCCTTATATGGAAGTGTATCCGATTTTCTTTCTCTGCCTAGAGATGTAGTAATGTGAACTGCTTTAAGCCTATGGGTAAGCCATTGATTGGTTAATTGTCTTGTGTATTAATTTAATTGGTATAGTTTATATTTTTGTACTGTCAGCAGTATCACCAGTATATAAGCTTATGCATTCCTTTGTTTGGAGTGTCTCCCTGACACTTTCCATGAGGCTCCCACACGTGTGTAATAAATTCCACTGAAAGAGAGGAAGAAGTGTCATGTCTTCATTTGAAATAAAAATGTTAAATGCAACACATTTTATATTTATCCAGTAGTGGATAGATTCTACCAACCTAACTTAACTTTCCTAATAATAACACCCCTTTAAATTAAATTAATCCTCTCCTCCTAAATGACAACCTGAAACCCTTCTGGCATGTTGTAATTTCCTTCATTTATTTTAAAATTCTATTCTACTCTATACCAGTTGTCCTGCCCAATATCTTTATTCTACCTATGTTACCCTTAATTCATTATTCCTTGCAGTTTTCCACATGACAATCCAAGTTTAATTTTCCTGATGTATCCCTTAATTTCTTCATCTATCAGTGATAGTATGATTTTTCTAACTCGTATTTTGCACTTCTGTTTTCATTTTCTATTTTATTAAGTAGATCAAAACTGGACTTAGTGAGCAACATTTGTCTTATCTTATTTTGCATCTTTCTCCCATTTTGTAATTAATTTATTAAGTTTTCAGCCATCCATTCTCATAAAAGTCCTTTACGAACTTTTAGAATGTATTGTCAAATCTAAATAGCTTTACAACCACATACATATGGTAACCTGATCTCTTTTCAAATACCTTGCTTATACCACACAAAATTATTGTTGCGTCATATTCTTCATTAGTAATGTGAACCATTTCCCATACTAACAACAATAGATTACTAATGTTTTTCATCTTTCATAGTCCATATATTTTATATTCTATTATCTGATGTAATGCTATAACTGTCCTTAGTTGTAGTACTTTTACCAAAGGTTTGTAGCCCGTGTTTAATAATGGCCAGATTCATGAATGACTACATGTCACGCTTCCATCTTGTATTAATTAAATGCCGGTACACTATGTGTAGAGCCACAAAACAAAGGTAAACAGCAGAGTATGCTAATGAAATCATGACTAGCCAAATTACATGCTAATTAGCCAATCCAATATGGTGGAGCTATTCAGGAAGTTATAAAGTAGTCATGTACACTTGGTGCAGCTCTTTGTCATGAACTCCAAAACCTACTGGAATACAGGAACCATCACACTTAGAAAAAAAAGCAATGTTAGGGGCTGCTGCTGCTCTCTTGCATGTGATTAGCTTGGCATCTACATCAGCACCAACATCAAGGCATCTCTGTGAACCCTCTGCTGAGCTGTTGGGATCTCTGACAGTTAACAGGAACTCCTCAGTTTCAGTGAGTGGTGGTTTGGTAGCAGGACCACCCCCCACAGCCATCTGTTCATGTGCAACTACAGGTGCCCTCTTTTGGGCCACCGTAATCATACCAGTGTCATGGTGCTGACTTGATTATATTTTCTGGCAGGGCCGCCCACTACATTTTTGTCAGTGACCACCTGCTTTTTCTGGCAGACATCACCTCTGCATCTGTCAAGCAGGAAGGATCCATGGTGGTGCTGGGCTTGAATGATGACCTCCTTCTCTGCATCACTGAATGGTGGATTCTGTGGTCTGGGTGACATAATCCTGCATGACATGAAACAGAAATAAGAGAAAACACATTTGTAGCACATAGAGAAATTATTCTGCTCAAATAAAATCTGTGCACTCATTGTCAACACAAAGCAATTGAACATGAAATGATCATTTAGGACTGTAAGGGAGTGCTCCTCCTCAAAAAATTGTAATACATTCACATTACATCCATTCTGTTAACATTTCTGTAATGAGGACCACAGTTGCTGCAGTTGTATAACTGACTACTGCATGACACTGTTATTAATAATAGGCAAAAATTCAAAGTAAAAATGGCAAGCAATTTTCATTTGCCTCTTTATTGTTGTGGAGGTTGACATGAGACATCGGAGAAGTCTTTTGCCGCTGTTAGCTACACATGTACTCTCCTTTGAAGTTTATAATAAACACATGGATGTGATTAGTAGTGATATACTAAACCTCCAGACTCTGGACCCAACCAGTTTCATCAAGGGCAGATCATGCCTACTCAACCTGTTGGACGTCTTTGTGAAGGTCACCAAAGCAATGGATGAAGGTAAAATGGCTCACACTGCCTACCTTTTCCTGGTCAAGGCATTTGACACAATACTTTACTCAGGCATTGTTGACAAACTCAAGAGGTTAGGTACAAACCCATATGTCATCTGGTGGATAGCCAGCTGATAGAACCCAGGAAGTTAGAACTGGGGATTCCTCTTCTACAAAGAAGCCAGTCACAAGTGAAGTCCCTCAGGGATCAGTCCTTGGACAGCTCCTTTTTGGCATTTACTTCTCTGAGGTCAAGACCAATGTCAATGATTTTTGGCTGACTAAATTTGCAGATAATTACAAATTAGGAGCTGTCATTGAATACCATACTGACACAAATGTTCTCCAGGAAGGGGTGACACAGACAAACAACTGGTGTCAGAGCCATGGACTAAAAGTAAATGCCAAGAAATGCATAATAGTATGCTTCAGGAAGTCATCCACCCCTGGTAACTATCATATTAACAACATACCCCTTAGAGCTGACCCAGTAGTCAGGGACTTAGGGACACACATAGACAGTAATCTAGCCTCTGACCATCACATGTCTACAGTAGTAAGGAAATCATTCTATGTTGGGCAACTTATAAACAAAGGTATGGGATCTAGGTCTGAGGAGATCATTATTCCACTATATTCGGCATTCATCAGACCTATCATTGAGTACAATGCCCCTTTGGTATGTACCTAAGCAGGCATATCCAACAACTGGAACATCCAAAAAGGTTCCTCACTAAAAGAATACAGGGAGTAAGTAAAATGTCCTATGCAGACTGCCTCAAGGCCCTTTCCCTGTAGTCTGTCCTCTACAGGCTTTTGAGGGGAGATCTATGCCTGGCATACAGGGCATTGTCAGACACCCCTCTGGTGGATTTACTGCATATCCACATAACAAACAGCACCAGAATTACCTATTCTAAAGACTTAAACATTGCATGTGATATAAATAGGATCTGCTGGAGAGACAGGTATGTATCCAAGCGACTACCCCGTCTATGGAACAGGCTCCCCATCCATGTGAAGCAGAGTTTCACTCTAACCAAATTCAAGTGTAACTTTGACAATTTGGATGGGGAACAAGAACTTCATCCCTGGTTTGGCACCTATTTCCCTAATGGACACAGGCAACCTATAAATGGTTCATTTCCCAGGCCCCTGCTTGTAAATGCTTCATCTCCCAAGCCCCTGCTTACGCTTATCAAGAGTACCAGAACTTGTCAGAGATTTGTGATCCGTGGTTAGGCTTAAAAAGGCCCTTGTGGTTGTTAGCCTGGTAAACACCTATGACCCTATGAACAATACACTTGTCTGCGCTAACTGGTGAAATTCCAAGATGAAATGATAATACAATAGTGTGACAAAACCATACTGTTCATTAACAAACTGAAAGCTGAGCAATAACTGACATTTCTGAACTATGCCAATGGTGAATGAAAAAATGGATACCGATAAAAAAATCTATTGCATATTTAAATACATTCCAAATATGACAATATAAACAGTTTATGAAGAGGACAAACATACCTTATGAAAAAATGTAGTCATTTGTAAAAAAATCTCCTCCAAGTAAATACCAGTAATGGCCTGTTTATATCAAAATAGTTTTCCCTCCAACTTCCATATCTACACCATTACATTTATATAGTGTAGGTTCAGCCCTCTAAGCATACTGATGATACAAAGGAGATTTACATCATTAGCATTCCTGAATACCCAAATTCTCACTTGGTGTAGGGAGGTAAATATGGTGTAAGTATCTACACGATTGAATGCATGCACCCTATGACTGCAGGAAGGAGGAATGACAATTGTTAGATGCTAATGGCTTGTAAGTGTTAATGATTACTCTGAATACAGAAAGAAAACAATACTCAAGAGACTCTTCTCTCTGAAGTGGGTGTATCATGCAGACTAAACTTAGGAAAAAGTGTAGAAGCATCTTGAGAGCTATAAGAACAACCTTAACAACATTGATATTCTTTTAATAATAGCACACTCTCCATCCTTTGCTTAAAAATTGTTCTGGAATGTTAATCAGCTATATTATACACTGAAACAAAGATGCAAAGAAATGTGCATGACATTGCATTTCTGTTAGCTAAACTGAGAGAAGGGTAGGATGCTCAGAAAATAAAGAGAAGAAATAGCCGGCAGAATTTGCAATCTTACATTAATATGGTGTGGGCTATTATTAGCCTAAATATGTTGTCAATATCACATTCACCTAGACATATTCAAGCAAATGAGAAAGGAGCATTTTCTGATCTTTTTTCTTGCTGATCTATAATCTGATGGTCTGCTAAGTCAGATCTGTATGGTATGTACATTTTCTGATTCCTACTCTAAGCCTGTGCTGGTGATAGAGGAATAAGAAACCCATGTGAGTGTGTGTTGCTATTACACTAAACTGAGGGTTAAAATCCAGATAGTGTGCTGTTTGAGAGAGTTAATGCATACTTCCTAAGTACTTGATCAGGATGTAAAACAGACAAAGTACAGAAACCTCATAGTCCTGCATTTTCGTTATTATTCCCTGAAATCCCCTACTACTGACATTTTTTTCTTTTATTGGTTTCATTTGCGTACATTTTGACAAAGAGCACTTTAGACTAGCAGTGTTTCGAGGCAGTGAACGAGAGTCCACTACCCAAGGTACAACCTGAGAAATTTAAGTTGAAATACCATCATTAGCACATTTTTAGAGCGGCAGAGGTGCTCTTTGAAAAAGCACTCTGAATAGTAGTAAGTGAATAAATTCTACATCTCATCTAAGAATTACTGAAGCAAACACTATAAACTCAATGACTTTAAAGAAACAGGACAGATGATGCAGGGTTTGAATCCAGCTTGCAGATATTTTTATTTTTAATTGTATATATAAAAACTATTGTTATTTGCACTTTGCTTGATATGATACTAAATAATAACGTTTTCATGTTTCGAGATGATATATATAGGCAGGCATGGGGGGTTGCCATGGGCACCCCTTGTGCTAATGCCTATGCGAACATAGCAGTATATGAATGGGAGAGGGCACACATATTCAATGAGGAGACCTTTGTTAATAAAGCTATTTACTACAGGAGGTTTGTAGACGATATTATTCTCTTTTGGAATGGGACCTTTGAATCCCTGCAGGATTTTGTGGAGTATATGGGGAATACTACCTCATTTTTGAGCTTCACACATGAGGTTTCCTTGACTAGTATAAACTATCTTGATGTTTCTATAGTTAAAAATGATAAGAATGAGTTCCTCACATCTCTATACAGGAAGCCCTGTTGGAAAAATGGGATATTACATTATGAGAGTATGCACCCTAGGCACATCTTTCCTAATGTGGTTAGGAATCAGATGGCTAGGGTTGCTAAACTCTGTAATACTGATAGTGAGAGAGAACGTCTCTTAGACTTCCAGGGACAATGTTTTATGAATAGAGGCTATCCTACCCATTTGGTTATGAATTATGGAGATAATCATTTAAATGTTCCCGAAACAAACTCTGAGAAGAGACATATATATGGGCATCACGTTAGATCACAGAAGGGCACAGTGCAATATGACATCAAATATACCAATGATGTCAAGTATATTAAAGAAATTTTAGTTAGGAACTGGAAATTGTTAAGTATGAACAAGGAACTATTGAATATAGTAGGTAAATATCCTATGTTCAGATATAATAATTGTTTTAACCTAAAAAGGATTTTATGCAGGGAAAAAGTTTCCTATATACCTATAGATGTTAGAGCTAATTATAGATTAGGAACATTTCCCTGCAAAAAATGCTGTATATGTAAATATATTACTAAAGAACAGCGATATGTGGATAGGGAACTGGGTGTGAGTTTTACCCCCAATTTTTATGCAACATGTGACACCACTAATGTAATTTATTTAGCCACATGTGACAGTTGTGACGCATATTATGTGGGCCTTACAACATGCAGATTTAAAGATCGGGTATATAACCACATATATGATATACGGAAGAAGAATGATAATAACGTATTGGCTCGACACTGTCAGATGTTTTCGACTCATGGCTTTAGTTTTAGGGTGCTTCAGATTTTATACCCTAACAAACGTGAAGGTGATACATTAGGAACATTAGAATTATATGAGTTAAGATGGATTTTGACACTCAGGGCACATCTGGAACCTGGCCTTAACACCTCACTTAGTATTAGACCTGCCCTTCTCTGAAATTGTATCACCTCATTCTATCTAGAATTGTGGCATATATTAGATATTTTATATTTTACCTTATATGATGTATTTTGGATGATTGGCTGGCCTCAGATGAGTTGCTTATAGAGAAATGATGTGTTCTTCTGTTTTGTTGGAATGATGTGGCTTTTACTTTTGCTTAGTTATTGGTTTGTATAATCACATTTGATATACACCAAAATTCTACTTAGGATGGTGTTATAGTTTGGATAAAAATGAGTACCAATATTGTTTTATTGTTTTGTTTCTTTCCCACCTTCCCATATGGTTTATTGTTTTGCTTTTTCTTTTTCCTATCTCCTATCTTATCTTATTCCTTATTTTATTCTTTTACGTTTTGTTTTTCTTTTGCTCGTTCCCCCCCCCTCCTTCCCCCACCCCACCCCCTCCTTCCCATCTTTTCCTTCCCCTCTCTTCACTTTCTCCACTTTTTCCTCCCTTTTCTGGATCTTCTCTTTTTCCTGCAGAGCATCTTGGTAAATATGAAATGTGATGCTAGTTAAACGATGCTACTTTGATAATGTTTCATAAGAATTAATGAAGGTAGTTTTTGTTTTATAATACTTTATATTAAAACAGTTTTAGTAGTCTTATGTTTGATTAGATATATACTTTTTAATAGGTTTTATGTTAGGCAATGTTATATATCTTTTGTATGGTATGATAATGTTGTATACAATACTGAGCTTGACACAAAGCCACAACTAGCTGTTTATAAGTGAGTTTTTACTCTTTTTAAATTGCTTAATTAGTTGTGTTTTTACCCGCCATAATGGCTCATTAAGTAGGGCGTATTTGTATATATATACTAGAGTACTTTCTATAATCATTATAACCTGATGAAGCGCACTTGTTAGGTGCGTGAAAGCGCTCGTTTTATTTAAAATAAAAGTTTTTCTACTATCGTGGTGGCTCCAGTAATTTGTTGGAATATTCAGCCGTTCATCTTTGCTGGTACCTTTGGATGCTTGTGCTGGGTTTCGTGCTTTTGGTTTTGGCTCTTTTGCTTTTGTTCCTGGCTCAGCAGCACACGATGGATACACCAAATATTGAGCTTGACTACGTTCCGGGTAAGATTGACATCGTACCTAATTGGAATGAATTGTTTCACCAGAGAGAGAATCCTCTGCTTAATTATGACAACAAAGCTACTACTCCATTAGCGATAAATACCAATACGGAAAATGTGCAAGAATTTTATACAGCTTTAAGGAGCTTAGAAAATGATCTGTATAAGCTCCATAGACTTATCTGGCAAAGGAAACACTTGGAGGCATGCTTACACTTCAAAGTCATCCCGCGAGGCATGCGGGTCCTCTGCATGCCGAGCTACGGAGAAGCACACCCCGAGCTCCTACGAAAATGGCAACAGCTGAACTTGGATCTTGGATACAACTACTTAAAGCTTCTTATTGAATACTTCTTGCCTATAGAGGAGAACCTTATAAGTAAGGTTGAAGGTGAGCACAAGGTTCTTATATCTCAATTTAAAAGTGACTTCTGTGTGACTAGAATAAATAATATGCTGAAGCAAGTGACTTTTTACAGTAATAAGCTGGAGCAAATTAAGCTAAGAAAGCTAAAACGTGACTGCAATGACTTCCAATCTGGCCATATCTTTTTATGGCCGAGATTTAATGAAGCGGCTGCTTCAAGTGAAGTCACTGATTTAAATAATATAACAGCTCATGATGCTATTAGCACGACCGGTAGAACTGAGCCAAACCATAATGCACCGAACAGTGTGGCTTTGAATTTGTCACAATTTGATGGGGAAATAACACCGACTACCTCTTCTTTACCCTGTAACCAACAGGGTTTGAATTTTACTACTGGAGGAGCGAGACCCAAAGAGGTGGTACACTCGACTAATAATGCACATAAAGCGACCCATGCTTTAAACTCCCCGCTTCCGTACAAACAACGGGCGCAAACACGCTCAACAAGCAGGGGGAGAGGCAAGCGCAAGATGTCCGGCGAGAATTGGGGGATCAGAAAAAAGAGGTTTTAAACACCCTGTTCTTCAACATGTCTTCCAGACTATTGACTGACATTGACTGCTCTATACTTAACAAGGGGCTTTCTTTCATTCCCTCCAGAGGGAGTGAACTATCGGACACATTGATTGCACTTCGTAAATTTACTAGAAAAGTAGCCCTCAAGTTACTTTTTAAAGACTCAGCTAATGCTGTGTTTGACTATAATACTGCTGAGTTGAAAAGGAAGAGCTCATTTGTGCCATCTTTACCGAGCTCTATTGATAGCTTTCAGAGAGCTTGCGAACATGATTTCTATGTTTATTTTAGTGAAAAGCGGCATAAAAAGCTGTTCGTGAACCTGAATGCGCCCCAGAAACAGAGCCTGGATGCCCTTTGCAAAGACAGTAACCTGACGTTTAGGCCTGCCGATAAAGGGGGGGGGTGTTGTAGTAATGGATTCTATGACATATGATAATTGGATGAATGACATGCTTAACAACGATGTTGCTTATTCTCCATTAGGTAAATCAGAGGTTGTATCAATTATTAGGAACGTTCATGATACATTATACGACCTTTTAATGTCTAGATGTATTAATAAATCCCTTTATGAATATCTTGACATTGAGGCACCCTTGATACCTTTAATAAAGGGGTTGCCCAAAGTACATAAGGGAATTTATCGACCACCCTTACGGCCGATAGTATCAGGCAGATCATGGGCAACTGAAAATGCATCAAAGTATGTGCAATCAAAAATTGGTCCTTTAGTTGAGATGATACCTACGATCTTGAAAAATTCATATAATCTTTTAGATGACTTAAAAGAGGTATCGTTATTGGATAGGGTAACATCTGACACTCTTATGGTCACTCTTGACATTAAGAGTTTATTTACGAGTATACCGAATGAGTTCGGTATAGAGGCAGTCAGGAAACATCTTAATGAATGTGATAATATTAGTAATAATGAGCAATTTGTTATTTGCACTTTGCTTGATATGATACTAAATAATAACGTTTTCATGTTTCGAGATGATATATATAGGCAGGCATGGGGGGTTGCCATGGGCACCCCTTGTGCTAATGCCTATGCGAACATAGCAGTATATGAATGGGAGAGGGCACACATATTCAATGAGGAGACATTTGTTAATAAAGCTATTTACTACAGGAGGTTTGTAGACGATATTATTCTCTTTTGGAATGGGACCTTTGAATCCCTGCAGGATTTTGTGGAGTATATGGGGAATACTACCTCATTTTTGAGCTTCACACATGAGGTTTCCTTGACTAGTATAAACTATCTTGATGTTTCTATAGTTAAAAATGATAAGAATGAGTTCCTCACATCTCTATACAGGAAGCCCTGTTGGAAAAATGGGATATTACATTATGAGAGTATGCACCCTAGGCACATCTTTCCTAATGTGGTTAGGAATCAGATGGCTAGGGTTGCTAAACTCTGTAATACTGATAGTGAGAGAGAACGTCTCTTAGACTTCCAGGGACAATGTTTTATGAATAGAGGCTATCCTACCCATTTGGTTATGAATTATGGAGATAATCATTTAAATGTTCCCGAAACAAACTCTGAGAAGAGACATATATATGGGCATCACGTTAGATCACAGAAGGGCACAGTGCAATATGACATCAAATATACCAATGATGTCAAGTATATTAAAGAAATTTTAGTTAGGAACTGGAAATTGTTAAGTATGAACAAGGAACTATTGAATATAGTAGGTAAATATCCTATATTCAGATATAATAATTGTTTTAACCTAAAAAGGATTTTATGCAGGGAAAAAGTTTCCTATATACCTATAGATGTTAGAGCTAATTATAGATTAGGAACATTTCCCTGCAAAAAATGCTGTATATGTAAATATATTACTAAAGAACAGCGATATGTGGATAGGGAACTGGGTGTGAGTTTTACCCCCAATTTTTATGCAACATGTGACACCACTAATGTAATTTATTTAGCCACATGTGACAGTTGTGATGCATATTATGTGGGCCTTACAACACGCAGATTTAAAGATCGGGTATATAACCACATATATGATATACGGAAGAAGAATGATAATAACGTATTGCTCGACACTGTCAGATGTTTTCGACTCATGGCTTTAGTTTTAGGGTGCTTCAGATTTTATACCCTAACAAACGTGAAGGTGATACATTAGGAACATTAGAATTATATGAGTTAAGATGGATTTTGACACTCAGGGCACATCTGGAACCTGGCCTTAACACCTCACTTAGTATTAGACCTGCCCTTCTCTGAAATTGTATCACCTCATTCTATCTAGAATTGTGGCATATATTAGATATTTTATATTTTACCTTATATGATGTATTTTGGATGATTGGCTGGCCTCAGATGAGTTGCTTATAGAGAAATGATGTGTTCTTCTGTTTTGTTGGAATGATGTGGCTTTTACTTTTGCTTAGTTATTGGTTTGTATAATCACATTTGATATACACCAAAATTCTACTTAGGATGGTGTTATAGTTTGGATAAAAATGAGTACCAATATTGTTTTATTGTTTTGTTTCTTTCCCACCTTCCCATATGGTTTATTGTTTTGCTTTTTCTTTTTCCTATCTCCTATCTTATCTTATTCCTTATTTTATTCTTTTACGTTTTGTTTTTCTTTTGCTCCTTTCCCCCCCCCTCCTTCCCCCACCCCCCCTCCTTCCCATCTTTTCCTTCCCCTTTCTTCACTTTCTCCACTTTTTCCTCCCTTTTCTGGATCTTCTCTTTTTCCTGCAGAGCATCTTGGTAAATATGAAATGTGATGCTAGTTAAACGATGCTACTTTGATAATGTTTCATAAGAATTAATGAAGGTAGTTTTTGTTTTATAATACTTTATATTAAAACAGTTTTAGTAGTCTTATGTTTGATTAGATATATACTATTTAATAGGTTTTATGTTAGGCAATGTTATATATCTTTTGTATGGTATGATAATGTTGTATACAATACTGAGCTTGACACAAAGCCACAACTAGCTGTTTATAAGTGAGTTTTTACTCTTTTTAAATTGCTTAATTAGTTGTGTTTTTACCCGCCATAATGGCTCATTAAGTAGGGCGTATTTGTATATATATACTAGAGTACTTTCTATAATCATTATAACCTGATGAAGCGCACTTGTTAGGTGCGTGAAAGCGCTCGTTTTATTTAAAATAAAAGTTTTTCTACTATCGTGGTGGCTCCAGTAATTTGTTGGAATATATAAAAACTATAAAATAATGATGTGTTGTACATGAAATGCATATACTAAAATACATGATAAATGTTCCATATCTTACCTATAGTTTATGTGAGATGAGCCTGCAAAGGTATTTCTGTTGTCTAGGTACCTGTTGTCCTTATTAATAATAATAGTAGCAAGGGACATTGTATTATATGACAAGCTGTACAGTATTATAACATAAAAGGATTAACATGAGTACTGTGGACAGATGTGTCACATATGCTGTATAAACTCTCAGAATCATACCTCATCACAGTAAGAATTACTTCTTAATGGCATACTTTGTATCCTGACTGTGTGTAATCTACCAAGCACGACCTCCTGTCATGGCCTGTATGTCCCCTTTCTGAGCCATTGACACTTACTTGACATGTTGATGATGTGTAGCTCACATTCAGCAGATGTGTACATGCTATGTCTTGGTAATGATATAACTATTGATAAATGGAAATACAAGTCATGTTTGTCTTTAATTTTTTTGTGGTTTTGAGTGTAATTTTTTTTCTTTGCACTTTGTGTCCCGCTTGATAGAGAGCAGACAGAACTCACAGTTGAAAATAAAAGAGAAACATTTAATTTCCAAAGTCTTCACTAACACAAACACTCCTGGCATCATTGCCCAGTATTTGCACTGAGTGAGTCAAGTGCACCTGACAAATATTGATCTCTGTGGTACAATTTGTAAAAGTACTGACTTTGGACCAATAACAGAGTTATTCTGGGGTTGAAATCCATATGGTGTGACGGGAAGGCCAAAATTATTACTGAAAATGTAAGCTTTACTTTCATTACAACTTCATATTCTTTTTTTCTGTTTTTGCCTTCTGCACTTGCTTGCTGCTAAGTGGTGCCCAATCAAGCATTCTCGCTTAAGGAAACAAGTGAAACATTTTATTTTGGCAGCTCTCTGTAGTGCAAACAGGCTTAGCAGCAATTATGGACATTAACACTCTGGACTGTAATAAGTGGAGAACATCTACATGCTGTGCAACTGTCTTTGTGGCACAAGATGTGAGTACAATGACTTTAAAGGCAGAATACAGGTGATCCAGGGTTCAAATCCAAATAACACTCCTTTTTACAAAGGGTGTCAGAATGCCATTTCTCACAACCTTGATTAGGAAGACAACACTACATACAAATGGCTATCATAAATAGGCTGAATGCAAGAAATGTATCAGTAATACTTTGATATGCACACTTGTATAGGTATCACATTTCATTAATGACTTACTTATGAAACTCGATTGTGTGTGGAATTGTTTAACCATGACAATTATAACAATTAATTAAAAATGCACTTGTATGTCTATGATGGGCACAATGCTTTAATTAAAATCATCTTGACTCCTCACATAGCCCAACTCTGTGTTTAGGACAGTATGTGTTGTGAAGTATGTGTGTATCATACCCCAGTCTTATTACCCAGCTCATGAAAATCTATTCATCTGAAACATATTTATAAACAGTAATACTGCCTTTTACATGGGAATGCAGTCCCCAGGACTTCTTAAAGTCATACACATACAGGACTGTCAGAAGTATATCTCCATCCATACTGAATACATTTTATTTGTAATGACCATGGTTAAAAGGGAGTTCTCCTGTAGGGCTGAGAAATAGTAACATACCTTGAGATTTTTGCATCCTTTATTGTATATGTTTGATTCCCACCTTGTACAACTAACTTTTTACAGTATGCAGGTCCCAACAAATTATGTTCAAAGTTATCCTATTTGTTCTTCCAAAGACCAAGGCTTATAAGTCAAGCCATTAAACATGTCAATGTTTACCACTGAAAATAGTGTGAATAAGTTGAGCATCCCACATGGCAAATCTCATGGCTATGCTTCCACATCTTCATTGCTGGTTGATGAAATCCCTGCCTCTTTGTCTGGCAATGGATCTCTCTGTATTCCATCACACCAATGCAGCTGGCATTGGTGAGCATGTTTGTGCACTAGCTGTTAAATGTAATATTGGAATTTGGCACCAATTCAGACATATAGAGTTGCTGCTTGACTTCTGCAGACATGGCTGGTGTGGGAACTGATAGTGCTAATTTAGAGAACAGAGGTAGGGTGTTGAGGAGTTCATGATATTTGTGACACTCCTCATGAAGCTCTACAGTCATAGGCTGCTGCAAGCAGAAGATACTGGGTCTCAGTATAAGACTGAGGATTGGAACAGATTAGCCAAAGCTGTCTGCAGCTCAACTGGCATCCCACGCACTGGGAAACAATGTTGTGACCACTACAGTTGCCTTACACTGGACAAGAAGGACATCCTTAGCCAATGGAAGGATGAGCTTAGAACTGCTGAGACCCCACAGTTGTGTAAGTATATGACCCATCAGCATTCAATCATATAGAATGCTGGACACAACCAAGACTGTTATTCATTATGCTTTCATGTCTCTTCTCTTTTTTTCTTCTGCTCCATTGTACAACTGCTGAAGACATTGCAGCAAACAGGGAGGTGCACCAAGAAAGGTTAAATCCCCTCAGAGAGGCACAGGGTACGTATGCATCAAGACTTACTGTAAGCCTACTAACTATATTAATTCTACACAATATGACAATAGTCAAATTGACTATTATTAACTTGTATTTATGATATCATAACAATGCAATTGATTAATGGTACAACAGAGTAAGACCTTCTGATCATACATGGATGTGGCAAATGTGCACACACTGGATAATCATAAATGTGCATGCACTGAAATAGTAAAGTCATGTGACATACTGTGGATTTAAATTTTGCTCTTTTTGTCTCATTTCGCCTCTTCTCTTTCTCTTAATCTCTTTTTTTTTATTTTAATATTTTCTATGAAAAAAATGTTTTATTGTCATACATTTCTGCTTAAAAAATGACATTCAGCACCGACCACTGCAGATCAACCTGTTATCCCTCCACAGGTTGCAGCACCAAAACCCAGCACTTCAGGGCCCCAACCTGTCAGTGCTGCTTCCACAACCTCTACCCAACCTGCTCCATCTGTGTCAGGTAACTCTGCCTGAGCTGCTGGTGTACCGGTGCCCTCCAAGAGTAGTAGTAGTGGAGATGGTGATTATGTCACTCAGCAAGAGCTGACAGAGCCGGTGGAGGGTATCATGGAAAGGGGCCTTAATGTCTGAATTGGCCATGTTGAAAATGTGCTTTATTGTATTGCAAAGATTATGCCACATTAACCGTTGACAGTTCTGAGGTTGAGGACTTGATTCTCAATGCTGTCAGGCTTGACATGGGTGCATCTCCAATGTCCACTACCTATCCCCAGTCAAGATGTCCCTCAACCTTTTGTGTCCATCACCATCCCTGTCTGTCTTGTATGTTCTGTATACCTGGACCTGCTTCCTCATCTACCCTACCTTCCTACCTCACCCTAATATTGGGCAGCACAGTGGTGCAGTGGTTAACATTGTCACCTCACAGCAAGAGGTTCTCCGGTTCGATTCTCGGCTGGGGTGCCTTCAGTGTGGAGTTTGCATGTTCTCCCTGTGTTCGCGTGGGTTTCCTCTGGGTACTCCGGTTTCCTCCCACATTCCAAAGACATGCATCTGGAACATTTCTCCCCAGGCCTCCGCTGAAAACAGGCTCTGTGGAACCTAGTCGGACTTTCCCGGTCAACAAATGATAAATAAATAAAAAAATAAATAAATAATATTCCTAAGACCCTTCTCCAACATTCCTCTCTCTTTGAAAGTAAAAAAAAAATTGGACACCTGTCCCACACAAAAAAACTGTCCCATACATAGCTCTCCTCTTCACCTGTGTGTCTTCTTAATGCACTTGATTTGCTACAATTTGATCTACAACATTATTTTGTTATTGTCAACTACCCTTGGTGTGGTGACAGTCCAAATTCAGCAAATTATGTCTACAGTTCTACATTTATGCTGTGAAGAAGTGGATAGCTATGTTTCTCTCTCTCTACCTTTCAAAAATTACTCTATTATTTCCCCCGTGTCCTCCCCTATGATTGCCTCCCCCCCATTTAACCACTTTCCTATCAAGCCCTTCTTCACACATTTTATATGATCAAAAAATGGAATCATACACAACACACCTGGCCAAAAATGGCCCATAAGAAAGCCATCACTTTTTGTCCTCAGCATTTGTGCAGAGTTTGGCATCATGCACCAATGATGAGTGATGGTGAATGGCTACTCATGTCCTATGGCAAAACCTGGTCATTTGTTTCCATCACCTGCACTGGTCTGGTTATCCTCATACAAAGATGCTTAAATATGCTGCACTATTGGAATACAGCATAAAGACAGAATAAAGGCAATACTTTGGAACAGTTATCGTAACAGTTCTTTGACTAGTGGATGTACCAAAGCACAACTTTTTTGTGGAGTGTTGATATACATCACCTGTCTGAAGCTTACTTTTTGGCCATAGCCTCAAGGGTTCAATTCCAGATGTTTATCACATTATGTCTCACTGTGATAGTTATACTTCTATGATATGTTTAATTACATACATCTTACTTTTTATCCAGTCATGACCTTTCATGAACAGATTTTGAATACCATGGCAAAAAAGCATTTGAAAAGACATCCATGGCCATAAGGAATAATTGTTAAACCACCCTTATTCTACTCATGTCTTAATCATATTTCCCCACTGACACCTTCTTGATTACCATAGCTATCAGTTAATGATACAAAACACGACAGATTAATAATGAGGACACACCATGAAGATGTGATTTAACACCCCATAACACTAACCTTTGACTTGTCTTTGTCCTTCTTTGTCTATCCTCACCCCTTCTCTCTCAGCCATTTTTACTGTTGACTATGCATTAGGCTGATGGAGGTAGAGTTCATTTTATGGCATTTTCATACTCTCATTATTTTGCTGAAGACTAATGCCGATGACTTCTCTTGTCTAAATAGCTTATCACTGTGCCTTCAGTTATGTGATTTTTACACATATGAAGTAGTTTTCTTTGTGGTGTGTTGAGATAATAATCAACTCTATAAGCTTAACTTTGCATCTTGTTAAGGGTTCTAATCCAGCAGTAGTTAAAACTGTTATTACCTCTTTTCATGTGTATATGCTACCTATGTATCTGTCTGTTTTATCAGTTGTAGTCCTCAGCATTTGTGTAAGGTCTGGCAACAAACAAGTGCATTATGTGATGCTAAATGGCATTTCAACTGTTATTGCAAAATAAGGTGAGTTTTTACCTTACACCACACTGGCACAGTTGGCTTAGCACAAATATCAAAATGTCTGCTGTGCTATACTAAAACAACCTTATGGTAAAAAAAATGTATGTAAAGCTAAACGTAAGCTGTTGGATGTCACGTAAAGTGTAAAGGAGGCTGCACTTGATATAAGTGTAATGGATACTGCTACTTACTTAATGACTTTATTGAACATGTTGTGAGTGTCTCTCACAATGTGTAATTGAAGGTTATTACAGAAGGAGCTCCTCAATGATGAGCTTAGATAATCAGCCTGTCTGTCAAGGCTTATTTTTACTGCCAAAGGTTCAAATTCTGGCATGTGTTATACAGTAATGTACTTTTTTCTCCATATTAATATTACTTGTATAAGTGAGTGCTACATCTCTTATCAACAAAACACCATCCTTATGTCACCATCATGTTTCCAGTTTCCTACACCTTGTTCAACCAGATGATGTGGAATTATGGATTATTGTCACACCTTCACCTTCTCTGTCCCTGTGTCACTCACTTCATGGTACAGAGTAGGACACATTCTGAATGAGGAAAGACCTAATACAAACTCACGATAAAGATGTTCATACATGTGCCATAACACAAACTCTTGTGTGTCTCTCTCCATCTCTGTGTCTCTCATCACCTCTTCTATCTCATCACAGTATACTATAACATATTTAGTAGGCTGGTGTATGAAATGTTCATCTTATATAATTTGGCTATTGCCCTTACTGTGAGGAAACATAATGCCCACACTTCACATGACATTCTGCCCTACACGCATAGGATATGTGATGAGTCATAATAATTATTTCAAAATACATACCATCCTTGTCATGTTTAGCACATTGTACACCCAATTAACCTGTGCTTTTCCTTGAAGCATGGATAATATATAGTAGGTATAAAAGTTTACTTCGGTAGGTATTACTGATGCGGTTTGGGCAATCAACATATTTAGGATAGTCATCCCTATGTAGTGTTACAGTCATGATCAAAATGAATTATAATAATAAAATTACCTGCATACTGCACTCAAACCCTGCTTCACTTCTGCTTTTTTGTGTAGCTCACTGTGTTTACACCTTGTGCCACAGAGTAAGTTAGGTGACAGATGGATTTCCTCAACTCAGTACTGTTCAGTGTTGATGGCCGCTCATTGCCACTAAGCTTGTTTGTGCTGTAGAAGGCTAACCAAATTAAAGTTTTCACTTTTTTCCTTCAGCAGTGAATCCTGTTTGCTCACTGCCTAACATTGCACAAACAGGGAAGGCAAACACAACAATTAATTTTTGACTTAAGCTTTGGCCCTAACATATCACAGGTAGAGTCCAACATGCAAAGTGTATATCTGCAATGCACTGAGCAAGTACTGCCATGACAAATGTTAACGTCATGACATATTACACATTAACATAAAACAGATCTGTTCTGCATTTAATCACAAACAGGACATGTTCCTCACTGCTCCTTATTTGCCCAGGGGTTGGCAGGGAGCACCACTGAACACTGCTACTTCACATTCCAAGTTCAGCACCTCAGATTAGAATTGCGCATGAGATAATACTTTGTCAACATCCATGCAAATGAATTTCTCAGCATTGCACTTTAGGAAAAGATTTTGAACACAGATAAGTATTTTTCCTGCATGTTATTACTTCTTTACACAGAAATGGCTTACTGTACACAAGTGAACTGCAGTGAACTATGTGGTTGACTGAACACTTCATTCTGTATAGTTATGTCTGCACTGCAGTCAAAGTCAAAGTAAACTTTATTGTCATTCAGATCAATAAATGCAATGTATCACTGGCTGAAATTTCATTGCTTCAGGGTCATGTGCATTGAAAACAGTTTTGCAAGAGGGTGAAGGAAGCATATAATGGAAGAAATGCTAGACAGTACAGATATAAATACACACATAGATAACTTACCCACCACCATTTTTAACATAAAATAGCAGCATAGCATAATTCACAGTTCCCATACTTGTGCAAGTAATAGTTTAGTTCAGATTGCATAACTTAGATAAACAGAATAATTTAATTCTACAACAGTAAAGACAGCCACCTTGCACTTATGATGTTCTCAAAAACTGAGGGAGTGTTGACATTGTTAAGATTAGTTGTCCAACAATGATCACTTGTGGAAAGAAAGTGTTCCTGAATCTTGATGTTCTACATGTGATACTTCTGTTATCATTTCCCTGAAGACAGGAGTTGGACAAGTCAATGTATGAGATAATACTTGTCCCTTATCAGTTTCACAACCCTGTCTTATAATCTGCGATAGTAAAGATCATGTGAGAACTGGGGGTTTGCAGCATTTACACTTGCAAATGATATACAACCATGTAGAGCCTTGGCACAAATACTTCATCATTACTTAGCTCTACTGCATCGGAACATAAGGATTGTTTTGAATTGTCAGTGCACATTACTCATGCATGAGCAGATATCATTGTTAATAGCAGTAGCATTCATTAAGGTTTACATACCATCTTTCTAACCTTATGGGCCAAGAATGCTTCATTGTCCTCACATGTTTCACAAGAATGTGTATGTGTGTGTGTGTGTGTGTGTGTGTGCGTGTGTGTGTGCGTGTGTGTGTGTGTGTGTGTGTGTGTGTGTGTGTGTGTGTGTGTGTGTGTGTGTGTGTGTGTCTCATCTATACAATATCACTGTAAAACAGTATGTCAGTCCCAGTTCTGCAATATAAATTAATGACAGCATAACTGACCTAAGTCAGCAATGTGTATTTATTATTGATCAGAAGATTGCACTTACTCCTTCATATCAACAAATAAGGATCTGCACAAAAAAAATTCAACAGCACAATATTCTCTCTAACATAACGATAAACTAATCCTATCTACACTGCAATCTCACACTGTAGAAGTCAGACTTCTTTGGTGGTATTTGCTTTAAGTACTGTGTCCTCTAGATTGTGTAATTAAAGAGGTAAGGTGTTTTAATCTCACAGCAGTCAATGTGTATTTGTGTGCATGTGTGTGTGAGAGGGCTGTGTATAGAGATGTGTTAATATGACCTTAAGTACTGCTGGCCTCACTGAATTAACAATCTGGAGAAACTTTTACACTGGAGGGTGAGGCCACATCAATGTCAGACCCTTATCCCAACATTATCTTCTCTAGAACACAATGATGATGTCATCCAGTACAAAGTTCACTATCATAGAAAAAAGTCAGACTTCTACAGTGGTGTTTGCATTAAGTAGTTTGTCCTCTAGATTGTGCACCTAGATGGATGGTGGGTTCTGATCTCATAACAGTCAACTTATGTATGTGGGTTGTATATAGAGTAGTGTAAATATGACCTTATGTACTACTGGCCTCATTGAAAAAGCAGTCTGGACAAACTTTTAAACTGGAAGATCAGTCCATATCTATGTCAGACCCTTCTCTCACCATCATCTTTTCTGTAACACAATGATGATGTCATCCTCTATAAAGTGCACTCTCATATTGTAAAAGTCAGACTTCTGATGTGGTGTTTGTTTTAAGTACTGTGTCCTCTAGATTTTGGGATTCTAATCTCACATCAGCCAACCTGTGTGTGTATGATCATGGGACCATAGCATCACTGGAGAACTAATTCAACAGCTATGCTCATTTGGCTCTCACCCATGAGAAACATTTACATGGGTAGATGAGTCCCACATTCTCTTTTCTCGTTGTCCATAAACACATACTGTCTGCAGCACACTGATGATGTAATCATTTTACAAATGCAGTCTTACACTACTAAAGCCAGGCCTCTCCTGTGGCATATCTGTATAATACACTTGCATATGGATTGTGGCAGTAGGTAGGGAGTTCAAATACAGCAGCAAGAACCTCCCAACTGTATGTGTGAGAATTTAAATGGATGTAAGAGTGTCTTACACCTCTTAGTGTTGACAACATATAGAGTCCCACATGGCTTTAGAAGTAAGTGTTGCACACACATCTCCTTTGCAAGACACAGATGATGTCATACCTTCAAAGATGCAGTGTGGCTCATATACAGTTAGACTTCTTTTGTGGTGCATGCCTGTAATACACTTATGTGTAGATTGTATCAGTAGATAGGTAAGGAGTTAAAATACAGCAGTGAGATCCTCCTGACTCTGTGTGTGTGTGTGTGTGTGTGTGTGTGTGTGTGTGTGTGTGTGTGTGTGTGTGTGTGTGTGTGTGTGTGTGTGTGTGTGTGTGTATAAATGGGTGAAAGTATATCTTATAGATCTTAGTATTGACAACATTTGGAATCCTACATGGCTGTAGAAGTCATTTTTGCACACACATCTCCTTTGCAAGACACAGCTGATGCAGTGGTGGATCTAGAAATTTGTAGAGAGGGGTGCAGTATGGAAAGTAAACCAACAGGGGTGGGAAGGTGATAAGCAGGACTGGCTTTAGGTGAAATGGTGCCTAAGGTGAAGGGATCATTGATGGACCCTGCTTGCTGCTCCTGTCTGTACATATCTCCTAATTACCCTATATTGGCCTCTCCATACTACACAAATTGCTTTTTCTTCTACTTTTTTCCCTCGTAATTTATCTTATTCTTCACTTTTTTCCCCTGCATCCTTTAAAACATGCAATAACTAGCTAAGACTGCAGTGCAATAACTGTGGGGGACATAATCGGGCTAAGCTGAGGGTATAGATGCTGCTAGCCCCCCAGAAGCCATGGAGATCAGAATGCTCTGAGGTGCATTTTAGAGATTTTTAAGCAGTGTTTTCATTCAGTGATGGCCTGAATGAACATTATAACCAAGGAAAGAAATTCAGTCTTACTCTACAAGTTTTTTTTTCCTGCATTCTTTCAACACACCCAAACTGAGCAAGAGTTTGCTGTGACAACTGCAGGATAACATATCTGAATGAAATCAGGGGTCTGTGAGCCTAGTGACCTCGGGAAGGCTTGGGGTTATAGATACTCTCAGGTGTATTTTTGGTGTGTGATTTAGAGATTGCTGAGGATAGGCATTGCCATTTATAGGCTTAGGAGGTCATTGAAGTTCAAGAATATTGCTTTTTAGTGCCTCATTATAAGTTGGTCTATATGTGTTGTGAACGCTATGTGTGGTGGATATAGCTGTTTGTGTTCCTGACAACCTTGTCTGTATGAGATATTTTTGCCTCAAGTGAAATTATGTCTGTGCATCTCTCAATTACTGTGTTTGTTTCTTTAAAGATTAAATGGTTGTCTGTGAACATGAGACCATTGCTAAGCTGGCTACATATACAATTGAAAATTGCATATCTATGTTATCCAGATCTATATTTGGGTTGGCTACTGTAGATTGTGGACTGGGTTATACACAGGCTTCATTGGGTAGTCTCTGGAGTTTGTCACTAGACTAGGTAAGATCCTGCTAAAGTTTGATAGTAGTACTGGCTTTGTTTTAATCACACTAAATTACAAGTTTCAGTTCTAAGAGAGGTTTTAAAGATAAAATTTAATTTATGGGCATTTGTGTCTGTACAGAGCACTGGTAACCTCTTGATGCAAATGTAATGCTGCAACAAAACAACTTAAACAAACTACCTTGACAAGGCAATTTCAAGTATTAGGTACCTTTAGAATGATTTACAGGCAAAATTAACAAAAATAAAGCAGTGGCAACTAAACAGTTAACTTAAGTATAAAAGAATAAAACAATCTGTTATCTTCCAGTGATGGAGCAGGATAAACTTAGGACCCCCTAAGAGAGTGTGTCAAGGGTACCAAGCAGATGGTAGTTATGGAAATTGAGCAGGAGACAATTTATAGTAAGGGATGCTTACTCAAGTGCTATACTGGTTTGCTGGGTGGGGATTTTAGTTTATGGAAAACAATGGCTGGGAAAGTACTTAAATAGTTACACAACAGACAATAGCAATAAAAGACGAGAGGGACTTTGGAAGTCAGATTACCATAAGGGGCAGAAGCCAGAGACACAGTCTTTTAATAACCTTAACTACAGAAGGGTGGGAGAGGTTCTAGTCCTGTAGTTAGAATTTCAGAAGCTTTTGGATTATTGTCTCAGTGGAGGTGTGGCAGACTCAAAGAACAGGGGAAAAACAGTAGCAAGGTAAACAGAAAGGCACTGGAAAGCAATTTTAAGCAGGTATATACAGCTATAAAAAGTATCAAAGCACACATCTTGGAGAAGAATTCTCAATACTGCCACTATACTAATCCTTACCACAGACAAAGGCACCAGACTATGCAGAAATGTACCAGCAACTCTGTAATAAATGACTAAATGAGGCTCAAATCTGGCAGTAGATCACAGTGCTACCACAAATGTGAAAGATGTTACACAATTGATTTAGGCATCAGACTGGGCCCAGAATACAAAAACAATCCTACTTACTATGTCAGTGATCAATTGCTTTTATACACATCTGGATCCTTTCAGAATATCAAAGACAGACACTTATGTGCAATAACAATGTTGGACTGTGATAGAATGGAAAAGAAATTATGGCCAACTTGTTTTTCTTAAATAAAATGCACCCCCACCCCCCCACACATCACATAAACACAGATACATTATAACTATTTTAGTTTTGCACTGATTGCAGCAAGTATATTAAAATGCAACCCCCCCCCCCACAGACATAGATATATCAATACTAGATTTACGCTGATTGCAGCAAATAAAGTGCATTGTGAGACACTAATCCTGCCATGCCAGTTCAATGATTTTTGTTTAACAATGATCAAACAGCAGCAGGAGTATGTCACTTGTATCTCCAGACAGCCACTATATCCAGCAATTAAAGGCATTTAACTACAGGCAAAAATCTCTTATACAAGCACTACAAGCACTTGTCCTGCAAAACCATATTTAAACTTAACAAACAAGAGGGTCAGCTACTTTCATATACAGTTACTCCATTTTAACAGTAACCAAAAAGTAAAGTATTCCAGTTTTTTTCAAACAATTAACCTTGGTTCTTCAAAGTCAGAATAAAGAGCAAACAACCACAGTTTGTCCATTTCCTGCAAGACAACAGTTATGTCTAATTTATCCGTGTACAAATTTGATGTCTCATCCTTATACAGTAAAAATAAAAATAAGGGCCAGACAATAATATGCTCAGGCCCCAGTGACAAAATCTTAAGCCTAGGAATTAACATCTTGCCATAAGAATTTCTAGTGGAACACTGGTATATTTTCATCGGTTAAAGGTTTACACCAGGCCTTAGCATCTATGCTTTTACTCTGTTACAGATCTGCATATCTTACAGTAAAACCTTAGGTAATAGAGATACAGTACATCAAGTTGTGTCTTTCTTGTTTAGCCCCCACTGTATTAGGCCAGATATACTAAAGTTAAAACTTTTATGTTTGTTTTTAAGCAGTTTATCAACTTTATCTTTCCAATTAGGCCCTTACTGTATTTGGCTAACATACTAAAATTAAAACCTTTATTTATGTTTGCCTTTTTTCAGCAGTTCATTCAGTGCATAACTCTTATTTACTTTAGGGCTGAAGTAGCATAATAGAGGCAGACTTGGCAGGAAGTTTTAGTCAGATGTGTGTTACATGCTAAAAATCTATGGAATTCCCAACACTGCTGCAACAATGCAAAACAATTAAGTTGCTATGTAGTATTCAGAAACCTAAACATGTAAAACAGAATATTACTTCTACAGTTTCAAACCAATCAGAAGCAGAACCCCCCAAAATTCTGGACATCTATATAATCTCTCCTAAACCCTGTCTCTAATAGCATCATGTCTCTACATGCAGATAAAACTTTGCTACAAATAGCCAGTCTCTTTAACACACATTTCATTAATACCATAGCAAAAATTACTGCCAGTTTTTTCCAACCTCACGGTGACACACTGTCAAAAAATTCCACTTATTCTAGTCCGCCTGAACCACCCCCACCCATCTATCTCCCTTTTCCTCCTCTCTCAACTCCCATAAGACTGCAACCCAACCAAAGTTTACTTTCTTTGTTAAACCTGTTCCAACTATTACTATAAAAAGACTACTTCTCAAACCTAGCTCCAATGCAACTGATAACCTAACCACTGAACATTTAAAACTAGCTGCTGATGCCATTGCCTAACCTATTGGCATACTAGTCAATAGATCCATACTTGAATCTTATGTCCCAAAACTTTGAAAAAAAGCATTTATTCTAATCCTGCATAAAAGGAGGCACCTCTTCAGATATCACCAGTTACTGCTCTATAACCATTCTCTCCCCCATTTCCAAGGTCCTTGAGAAATGCATTCATGTACAACATCTAGACGTCCTTCTTAGCAACCAGATACTATCTCCTATACAGCATGGATTTTAGACCTCGTCATAGTACCATCACTGCCTTGATATCTTTCTTGGATATTATCAACAAAGCCCAAAATTCAGGCAAAATCATTTCTTCCCTATTTCTTGACTTATCAAAGGCTTTTGATACAGTCTGTCACTCATTACTTCTAAACCAATTCTCAAAAATTGGTATCTCCTCTCCCTCTCTTAATTGGCTTGGAAGTTACCTATCAGACAGACAACAGGCATTTAAATGGAAGAACTCCCTCTCCTCTTACCTTAACAACCCCACTGGTGTCCAGCAAGGTTCAGTATTAGGGCTCCTACACTTCAGCATCTTTATTAATAATCTCTAGGTCCCCATTCACACAGTGGTCTCTAATACAATATACTGAAGACTCTACCATTATCTGTTCTGCTTATTCCACAACTAATCTTCTGCACATCACTCATTAGGCATTCACCTCTATTGAGACCTGGCACAGTAACAATCACCTATCACTCAACCCAAATGAAACCAAGCTCTTCTATTTATCCCCAGAAAAAAACCCTCATAGACAAGACCCAGTTTACAATTCTCTCTCAAAGCAAATCAATAACACAAATTGTTACTTACACTAAATTACTGGGAGTAATTATAGATGAACAGTTAAAATTTGACATGCATATACAGAATAATGTAAAAAAAAAAAAGCACCAGAAGCTAGGCATTCTTTACAGGGACAAACAGTTTCTAAACCCCTTCACTAAACAAACAGTCGTTACCACCTATCTACTCCCCTCACTCTTTTATGATGCTCCATTACTTGCTAACCTTCAATCTTCCCTAAAAGGCAAGCTTGAAATATGTTATAACAAAGTTGCCAAGTTTGCCACAAATGCCAAACACTCCACTCATCATTGTAGTGCTCTACACACCCTTAACTGGTTTGAACTCCCACCCTGTCTTTCCAACCTGCAATTCACTACTGCTCATAAACTAATTTACAAGCCCTTAGCTTGCCTGGCCTCACCTCACTCTTCAGTAACTATCTACCTAATAGGACTCTTATATCTGAAAATCAACTCCTTTTGCATGTACATAAGCCCAACTTTCCTGCTAGGCAGCTTTTTCTTACTTTTTCTGTAGCCAAAGCTTGGAATGCTTTACCACTGTCCATTAGATCAATTCAAAACCTCACATCTTTCAAAAGTTCTTTACAAGTCTACCTGTCGTCTAGATGGATCTGCTCTAGTACCAGTATTCCACCCTTTAATACTTGACTTACCCTACCTTTGAATATTTTCATCTTTCACTTCCTCCTTTTACTATTCTCTCTTTCTTACCTGTTTCTTAATTAGCTCTAACTTCACAATGGTGTGTGCACCCTATTTCATGTGCTGTAGAAGTATTATACATTGTTAGCCTTATATATTATGTTAGCCTTTACATTTGATTTGTCTACAGTTTATTATAAATTTATTTTTTACTGATCTATTCC
Organism: Protopterus annectens; assembly: GCF_019279795.1. Taxonomy (NCBI): domain Eukaryota; kingdom Metazoa; phylum Chordata; order Ceratodontiformes; family Protopteridae; genus Protopterus; species Protopterus annectens. The sequence continues at coordinate 1,450,489,356 of NC_056731.1, read as the reverse complement.
CTCATCCTATTTTTCTGTAGCTTATTCTTAATTACTCCTTTATGTGTATGTTATGAACCTTTGCAACTGTTGTATATCTATGTTCATGTATTGATTGTGGAGCTTTTCTACCCGGGCCTCCACTGAAAACAGGCTCTTATCGGCTCAGTGGACTATCCCGGTAAATGGTAAACAAATGCAGTGAATTACAATTTATTTTATTAAAAAGTCACTAACCTTTTTTCTCTGGAAAATGAGGTCTGCCCAGTTGACTGTTACTATCACTGCTTACAGTTAGGAAGCAAAAGAAATGGAACAACAATGGAATGTTTGATAAATGGCCTTTCCCGAAACTTAGCATGCTTTGATTAAAATTGAAATAACTGCAGCATGATAGATGCATCCATTTAAACCGCAATTAATCAAAATAATACAGAAAAAAATGTTTGCATGTCACAGAATAAGATAACAGAAAACATCTGAGTCAAAACTCAGTAGAATACTTTTCAGAGAGAGGGAGGGATTTTAAAGTGTCTAATTTCTGTATGGTAGCAGAGGGGAGGGGTAGATTCACTTTACAGACTAAATGCTGTACAAGCACATGATTAAATGTGATTTTAGTAAATATAGCCAAAGATGGGAATTTCTGTTTCCAGGCATCCTTTATCATCTGTTGAAGAAGTGTCAATAGGAAAGAGGACATACAGATTAAAATTAATATTAAAAAAAATGCTTTTTAAATGCAAGATGCAAACAAAAATTATCATGCATTTCAAAAATGTTTCCGAAAGACTTTTTCACAGTTCAGTTTACTGCTGCTCCTACTTGTATAAATTAAGCAGAGTCATCTGACATTATTTGTTTTATTAGCCTACATGGGAATTTTTTTAGATGTTTGCAAAGCTCCTCCATGAAATGTGTTTGATTGTGCATCTTAAAGTGATCGTTACACGTAAGTATTTAAATTTATTTATATTTCAGATTGCATACTGGCGCTGTTGGCATGCAAATGAAGTTGTTGTTATAAGTGCCATACAGTAGGCCTGTGCAGAAGAAATGTTGAAATAGTGCTATATATAACATTTACCGAAAATAACTAGGCTGAAGGGTCAACAGCTTACTCTGCCATTTGGCAAAGATGGAAAGGAACTGTACCATTTCAATCAGATGCCAAACTTGACTTTTAAACCGATTTACTGTATGCCCTTCTTAATTATCCAGAAAACCAGACATTTTGTGTGGAACAGTTCAAAACTCGGAGATGATATCAAAGAGATGAATAACTCCTTTATTCTGCAAAGTTGTCTTTTGTTTCCTAGGACTGAAAAGAAAGTTACCTCATGCTCCCTTTGGGTTGGCTGTAGTTGCTCCTGTGCACTGACACCTGGTCAGAACACTTTGCATTGAAGTCTGGTTATTTTTAATTTGTTTTTTCTGTGATGACACTCTCAGTCTCCCTCACAAGCAGTTTCTAATTCATGATGGGATTGGATTTTAGCATGATCAGGTGACCGGATCATCCTTCAGTCTTGAATGGTTCCTCCAGCTGCAGCTCCTATCAAGATCTTTTTTTATGCTATATGTAAAAAGCATCTGTATCATGCATTAAAACTGGGAAATACACCATCAGTTGAGGTAAAGCAAGAGGAACAGAATCTGTCAACTCTGTGCTGCATTGGCAGTACGTTTTCTGAGTTTCATGATTTACTGATTAAAAACTTTTTTTTAGCAGGTTTGTACTGCAGGTCACAGTATCAGGAAGGGGAATGCACACCCCTGTGCCAAGGCCTAAATCTGCCTGTGTGATGTCCTCTCTTCAGAGATGCAGTGTGGCTGACATTCAGTCAGACTTCTTCTGTGGCATGTGCCTGTAATACACTTGTGTCTAAATTATGTCAATAGATAAGAAGGGAATTTGAATACAGGACTGACTGTCCTGTGTATATTTCTTCCTTTTAATGTGCAGGACAGGCTGCAAATATGTATATGATGTACATCTATACAGTGTGCTCCCTGACCACTTTTTAGCAGAAACATTGATGTAATACACAATGATGATGTCATTCATTGAAATGTGCAGTGTCAGAGCTGTAAAATAAATCTCGAATGGTGCTTGTGTTCCGGCAAACCTTTAGTAGCTTGTGATGTTAGGTATATAGATCAAATCCTGACATCACTGCTTACACTCAGTGCACATGTTAATAGCATTGTTACCTGCATGTGCTATGTTCACGTGTAGATGTTGTTTCCTCTTACAAGAGTTTATTCTAATATTCATTCTGAAACACTATTTTGAAGACTGATGTTGTCGTTTGATTAGATTGTCTTTCCATAGCAGTTATAGTAAGATCACCTCCTCAGGACTGAGGCCATGAGATAATGTAAGATATGTTGCTGCCTAAGTAAGGCATGTGTTCCAATATGGGATTATATTCACATTGTACAGAATTCTTCATAGGTTCATTGGCAGTGGCGGCTGGTGACTTCAAATCAAAGGGGGGCTGCAAGAGACAGCTGAATGGGTGGGGTCAAGGGGAAGGGGTGTGGCCAACTAGAAAGGAGAGGAGCTATGCTCAAAACCACAAAAACTAACTTTAATTAAATACGCTGCCCTGGGTGGCAAACCATCATTATGAGAGTCCAGTCAAGACAAAAATAAGTGTAGAAGAATAAAAATATTTCAATGCATTGGCTGCATGACAGCTTACTTAATATCTAGATGGAAACAAAAGGTTGTGAGGCATGAAAAAAAAAATTACTTTTTAAATACATTACTGGAATGCCAGTCAAAATCAAGTACAAGAAAAAACAGAAGCACTCAACTCAAACCACTTCTCCTTTCACTGCAGTTCTAATTATAATTTATATTCAGCTTTATTAAAGTGCCAAGTAACATGCTGAAAGTAGAAATCTCTGTGATGCCCCCACTTGTAAAAATGTTTCTTATCCAAAAAAGACCTGCTGCCTGACAACTATCTACTTGTTTCATGGGGAAAACATGTAAGTAAAAAATGAAAAGCAAACAAGAAACAAGCTCAAGATACATTGCTTAAAGGATTACTGTACAGGTTATGGACCACACATGATCATTGGCATTCTGTTTAGTTTACGGGTAAAGTCTGTAGAGATGACTGGAAGTCTCCAACAAGTGTAATGAGCTTTTTAAAATAATGGAATCCTGTCCTTTAATACCCAAGGCTTATACATTATCTAGTCAAGTATTCTCTGCATGGCAACAACAGAAAGGCTTTCAATGTTGGCAATTCTTTAACAGTATGCTTATTAAAGCTTACTTGCATCTTACGATCTCAGACAAGCTTACCTTATGGTCATTAAAGCATTGCACAGAGCAACAGGCACTTTGAGTAATAAGCATAAATCAACAGTACAAAAATATGACAGAAACCGGACCTTTCTGCAAAATCAAGGACAGATGAAAAGCCACTGTAGTACTTGTGTCTACCTTGGATGGGGGGGACACACTGCACATTTACACTGCATAACTACTCCTTGCCTTGCTTGGACACATCCAGAGTCACTACATGGTGGAGTGGGGTGCAACAAGTATGTCACAATTTGAAATGTCTCTGGCTGACTGATGGCCCTGACACATTTGTCATACCTCTCAACCTCAGAGCAAGAAATCTGGACAAAGCCATACACAGAAGTGGGACAAATACCCAAAAATAAGGACAATTTTTAAATATTGCTCTAATAAACTTAGAAAGATAATAGAATAGGTCTTGCATTAGTATGACTTTTCTGAAGGGTATAAAATCTGAAACTCAAATGTCTGTCATTATTTTCTAACTTCAGTCTTTAGTGATTTGTCACTAATTTGGCAAAACACACAATTTTATGAAAAATGGACCAAATGTGATGCAAAAATATAAAATAGCCACACAATACAGCTGGGAACCTGTCAAAGAAGGGACACTTTACTATTAGTACTGCTAACTTGAGCAGCTAACAAAATAAAAGAATCTACATGCATTTCAAGTAATCTATAACTTTGATTATTACAGTCATTTCTTAATTGTAAACCCTCCATGTTTTCTTCCAAAATTGCTATTTTGCGGAGGGATTATTAGGGGGAAGAGCAACATTTTGAGCCAAAATCGGGGACGGTTGAGAGGTTGGCTATGCCTAATTCTATAAAGCTATTTTATTTGCATGTACCTCTCAACCTGTTAATGCAGTAAATCTGAACAAGGCAAAATATATTGGGGGAACATATAAACAGTACTAAAAATTGCTCTTGTATAAATTGAGACAGTTGATAGAATAACAGTTCTTACTTTCGCATGCATTTTTCTGAAGGTTATGAAGTCTGAAACTCAGTGTATCATTATTTAGTGACTTAATTTCTAAATGATTTGCCAGAAAACTACAAATTTTATGAAGAACAAACCAAAAATAAGAAGCAAAAATCTATTCATTCTTTGAAAATCTGGACAGTTGGGAGGTATAGTTCAGCTGGGCCTGTTTGAGTTTGCTGCCCTTCCCCCCTGACAAAATCATGGTTGAATGGAGCCTCTGCAGCCATTCCAATGAACCATTACTTGGCTATTTCACTCCTTTTACCATAAACACTAATGTGCATACTGCTTTACTTCTATGATGAGTTGGACTTCATTTGAAAGTTTTATTTTGTATTTTACAGCACAAACACTAAGTCATCTACTAAACAAAGCAATGCAGTCTCACAATGAAAACTTAGCATTAAAACTTCTCTGCCCTTGAAACTCACATTCATTGAAACAGTATTGAAACCCACATTCAAAGAAAATACATTTTGCCAGTGGCAGATAAAAGATTAATTTTGGGCTGTTTTCAAATCATAGGCCCCTTGCATATGAAACATACATGTGCTCTTTGATACACCTTCCTCATTGTACTAAATTATATTCTTTGTACAATATATTACAGTTGTTAGAGGGCGTTTTAAATTTGTTTTGAACATTTTTCCAGTAAGCAATGAAACAAAATGCATGCACCCATAATGACACAACTGCCCAGTTCAGAACATTTATCATAAAAGTCTACTCAGACTTCCACAGTCCACCATTATCAGTAAATATGCACAATTCTACAGTCCACCACTATCAGTAAATATGCACAATTCTACAGTCCACCATTATCAGTAAATATGCACTATTCTACACAGTCCATTATCAGTAAATATGCACTATCTCTGAAGAAGTAAAAGTCATCTAAATAATTCCACATTAAAGAAATCTGTAACTAATGAAGAGGTTGCTGCTAGCAAACACCTTTATATTTCATGGTTTCATCGAAAAATAAAGTGTCTGTTGCCCCTCAGGAATAAACTGTCTATATTACATTAAAAAAATGATAAGCTAGTAATATTGCAAGAGGAAATGGATGGCAAACTGATAACGGACTCATAGTTAGTATCTTCACCAAGGAGAACATTCTCAGTATGGCAGCATCCACCCCTTGTGGGAGTAGAACCCACAGCCTTCTGCATCAAAGGCAAGTACACAACCTGTTGTGCTATTAACAAGGCAAACCAACTTCACTTAAGCAACACTAAACTTCTGTTCCCCTGCAGCTCTCAGCTCCTTGTAAAATCTACTCAATACTCAACTTCGCAGCACAAGAAAACTGGAAAAAGCCAAAATGTATTGGGGGGGGTCAAAAGCCCAAAAACCAGGGACACAAACATTGCTTGTATAATCTTGGAAACTTGCTAGAACCATACATTTTACTGCCAAGCTCCCTGTGCAAAACAGTCAGAGCAACATACCACTATGCCAAATCAGCTGCTTTGTAAAAGAGGAAGACAAAAACTTAAATGGCTATCATTTAGCGAATTCAGTTCTCACCATAGCTGTCAACATCTTAGTACAAAACACCTGGACAAACCCAGTAATGAGGTAATACAGCCCTCAAACATTTATTGAATTCAGTTCTTGCCATAGCTGTCAACCTTAGCACAAAAAACCTGGACAAAGCCAATAATGGGGGAATACAGTCCCAAAAATAGGGACAAATTTCAAATATTCATCTTATAAACTTAGAAAATTGCTAGAATAAAATGTTGTGTTACTATGTATTTTCTGAAGAACATGAAGTCTGAAATTCAAATGCCTGTCAATTTTACTGCTGACAGAATAAAAACAATTTTCAGCAGAGACCCAGGGAGAAATACTGCAGACACGTCTTTGTAAAATGACAGGGCACCAGAGCAAATCCACACAAACACAGGGAGGAGATGCAGACTCCACACAGAAGGCACCCCAGCCAAGAATCAAACCAGAAAACCTATAGCTGTGAAGCAACAATACTACCACTGCACCATCAAATATGCAAGGACTTAAACATTCAGAAACCTGAAGTCTGAAATTCAAATGCCTGTCAATTTTATTTAACATTTGTTAAACAGGACAGTCTGACTTGGAACAAAAAAAAATTTCAGCAGAGGCCCAGGAAGAAATAATGCAGACATGTCTTTGTAACATGGGAGGACACAAAAGCAAACCCACACAAACACAGGGAGAAGATAAAGACCCCACAAAGAAGGCACCCCAGCCAAGAAGCAAACCTGAGAACCTGCAGCTGTGAGGCAACAATGCTACCACTGCACCATCAAATATCAAGCATTGCAACATTTACAAACCACAGATATTATGAGGAACAGATCAGATCAAATATGAGGCAAAAATCTGCAGGTTTTTTTTTACAAATGGTGGTGGTTAGGGAATTCAGGTCTTTAACACCTGCATACAAGGTACAGGGTTCAAGCCTGAGGTATTCCCTACCACAGACACACACACACACACACACACACACACACACACACACACACACACACACACACACACACACACACACTTACCTGGTCCTGTAGTAACTCCCTGTCCACAAAACCACCATTAGATCCACACACATGATCCCTGTAGTAAATCTAGATCCAAACCCACACACACACACACTTACCTGGTCCTGTAGTAACTCCCTGTCCACAAAACCACCATTAGATCCACACACATGATCCCTGTAGTAAATCTAGATCCAAACCCCTGACGAGTGCAGCTGCAAAGACCCGCGCAAATCCTGACCTTGCCCATCGCGAGATCTTCCCCTGCAGCAATCCAATCCAGACCCGAGATCCTTCTCCTGACTGCCGACCTTGCAGTCCGACCCCGACGCGTTTCCCCAGCGAGTTCCCAGGCAGTCTATGCAGTTTAAAACTGCATAGACTTGTGGGAGCGCTCCTGTTCACGTGTCTCAATCAGGACTGCTGCTGAGACAATCTGCGCATGCTCCATGCTCCAGACTGTCTCAGCAGCAGTCTGGACTAGTGCGCATGCGCGAAGTCCGCGAAATTTAAAATTTTTTTTCTTATTTTTTTCTTTTTATTTCTTTTTATTTGTTAGTTTGAAGTTGAGGGGGCTGCAGTCCAGCAGTCCAATAGCACGGGCCTCCCCTGTTCATTGGTGTGTACTAGGCTAATGGCCCTGAAGCCTTTACAAGCCTAGCCCATAGAAGTGCCCTGGCATCATGCCACCTGACGTTAGTTCCCAGAGCCTCTATCAAGTAGAGCCACTGGAGTGATACCCAGGGTGAACTTTCTATTACCCATCCACTCATAAAGATTTCTCTTGAAGAGGGACAGCGAGGTACTCTGCTTGATATGTATGGGAAGTCTATTCCAGAGCATGGGCAATCTCTGGGTGAGGAACCTGTCCCTGCAGCATCTTCTGTTGATTGTGGTAATGAGGTTGAGGTCTCTGGAACATGTTGTGTGGGGGATTGGGATTTCTTTAGATGTAGCATTTCTAACAGAGCTGGGTCAGACATGGCTTTGTAAGTCAAGCAGAGATCGCCTCTAAGTAGGCAATATGAGACAGAGAATAGCTGGAGTCTTTTGAGTCTGTCTGTGTAGGACTTATGTTTAATGCTTAGGATCCTCTTCATAAGGTACTTCTGTGGCCTCTCCAGCTGTTGCATGTGTCTAGTGAGGTACATGCCAAATGGGGCATTATACTCTATGATTGGCCTAATGAGGGAAGAGTAGAGAGAGATGATGATCTCTTTCTTCCTGGATGCAAACCCTTGGTAATAAGATGTGCCACATAGAAGGACTTTCTGACCACAGTGGCAATATGGTGGTTGAAGGAGGGGTTGCTGTCAGCTTGCGTCCCCAGATCTCTTATAATGTCTTCAGTGTTCAGTGGGCTCCCATCAATGTGGTAGTTAGTAGAAACTGAGTTTTTACCAAAGGGGATGACGACACATTTTTTTGCGTTAAGCTTAAGGCCATGGTTTCGACACCAGTCATTGGTCTCAGTGAGGCCTTTCTGTAGGATGTCTGCATCACTTGGGGAGTTAATAATGGCTCCCAGCTTGCAGTTGTCTGCAAACTAGGTCAGCCAGAGTCCCTTTGTGTTGGTCTGGACTTCTGAGAAGTAGATGCTGAACAGGAGAGGACACAGGACCGAGCCCTGTGGGACTCCACTCGTGACTGGTCGGCAGTCTGACTTGGAGTTTGCTACTTTCACACTGTGTGTTCTATCTGTGAGCCAATTTTCAACCCACCTTGTGATATAGGGGTTGATGCCTAGTTTGGTGAGTTTATCAATAATTCCCGAGTGAGGAATGGTATCAAAGGCTTTGGCCAGATTGAGGTAAGCTGTATACACTGCATTACCTTCATCCACAGCCACAGCCATTCGGTAGGGACAAAGCCTGATGTGAGGCTGTGATCGAACAGGGTAAACAGATGTGGTACCAGTTCACTTTGTAGCTCATGTAGAACACAGCCAGGGATATTATCGGGTCTCATGGAAGCTGTATTCTTGGCCTTGGACAATGCAGCTTTAACCTGGGCTGCAGTAATGCTGGGTGCCTGGCATTCTTCTGGTATTGTGATTGGTCCTTTAGGGGGGAGAGAGGGGTAAAGCTGCACTGAATCTGTTGGCCAGTGTGCTGGCAATATCTGTTGGCTCAATATAGGAGGCACCACTGTGCAGTAAATCAGAGCAAATCTGGGTATTGCCGTGACCGAACAGGGCACACAAATGTGGTGCCAATTCACTTTGTACGTCCTGTAGAACACAGCCAGGAATATTATCTGGTCTCATGGAAACTGTATTCTTGGCCTTGGACAATGCAGCTTTAACCTGGGCCCATGGAAGCTGTTGGTCCTTTAGGGGGGAGAGAGGGGTAAAGCTATAAAAGGCTTTGTGATTGTTTTTAGTGTCTACTGCAATTCTGCCTTCATAGCTGGCTTTAGAAGATTTGATGAGGGATCTCAACTTTTTGTTGAGGCTAATAAGGGAGGTTTTTCCAGTCTTGGGACTTCATCTTTTTCTGCAACAGTTTCTGCCTTCTGTTGAGTTTATTAATGGCAGGGGACCACCAGATTGGCTTCCTTTTTTTGGAGTTGAGCATCTTGGTTCTGTTGAGTATCACAATGACAACAGCAGGAGGACATAGGTATGTTTGGGTAAACCTAGCATTAGGCAATGTTGTCTGACATACAGCAAGATTATTTCAAAGTACAGAGACACATATTACTTGATTCATTAACATGATGTAATGCTTTTACATAACCAAACACATGACTATCAGCGATGCACTTATACCACAGCACGTTCAGTGATCCCACTATTGTGTTGATTTTCTCAACACTTAGTCAAGAGTTTCAAACCAGCATTGAGGGACTGTAAGTGTTTGTGTCCTTAGCTGTTCTGCAGGAATGACATCCCCCAATTCTAATGTGTGTGTATAGAGTGAAAGAGGCCTCCCCCATCCATTTTATCAGATAAAAATTATGGGCAAATAAAGTACATATGATGTAATAACTTCACATAGGCGGGGTTCAACAGCTGCAACAGCAGCTCCACTGTGGCACATGTGATTCATAGCCATGTTGTTAGTTGGAGGAGTTGTAGAGCTTGATGTTCAGTTGTAGCATAGGGAATAATTTTGTGAATATATTGATTTCACACAACCACTACATCGCATAAATATTATCCCTTGATATGTTGCATGAACATGTGAATACATGGTAGGATTTCACAATATTAGAAATTTGTTCTGCTTATGTCATGGTGAGAGTGCTACTATGGCATATGCTTTGAGTGGTGCATTGCATATAAGTGTGCTGCAGTTTTTGGGTGGTATGTGTACAAAAATATAAAGAAACCTTCCTTGACCAAGGACCATTGATACAGGACTGATCACAGTTTTGTGCACATGAGCATAGTCAACTAATTGTCATCAGTCTGACATACTGCCACGACATTTATTATCAGAGATACTTTCTTATTTCACACATTAATTTCAGTTGTTTGTGACAATATCCATTTCTAGTGCCTTGTGGCAGATGCCGACAGTACACAGCTCTATGGAATAAATTGCATTGTAGAGTGGTGTTTGCATCTGTTCTTTTCTGTCTGCACAATAACTTTGTCAGGTAGGAATGCCTTAGGGAACAGTATTACATATGTCACATTCTGCTCCCACATTTGTAAGGCCACACCCACCTACGCATGGGTTTCATACCCATTAGAATATTAAACTGCATAATTCTCTTCAAGGGTGATCCTCCTTGTACATGTGTTATGCCTATTTCTGTGGCATACTCAGTTAATACACAGCTCAGGGGTAACATTAATGGCATGGGTTAGATTTTTGAAAAAGGAGATTGTGGCTTATGTGCCATTCTTATTTTCCAACATGTTATACTGACGAAATGCACTTTTTGCAAATATACCCTAATATATGTACTGTCCTTTCTAACTGACATCTCAACTCAGCATGTTAATCACATTTATATTTAATTTAATCCCCTCTGTTACAATATTACTTTGTGTAACTCTCACATTCTATAATATCATGTCTGTTTTTATTTACCTATATTTGCTCAGGAAGTGTGACTATCATTATTATAACATACATATTGCATAATTATATTGTTACAAAATTGTCTTTATGACATAAACAACTTTAAATCAATTATCTTTGTACAGTTTTAACATTTACCTTCCCATCTTACATTTTTCTGTATACATATCTTTGATTTCTGTGCATATTGTCTTCTGTACACTTTCCTTGCTGACACAGCTTGCATTATTTGCCCTGTGTCTGCATGAGCATGTTTAAAAGATTTGCCCATAGGCAAGCCTGTTTGTTTAGTGTGTGTGTGCTTGTGCTGCTCAACATGTTTTTGTGGCTGCCAACACAGTTTTTCACCACAGAAATGTGCTTGCATTCATGTAGGCACGATAAGCAGTATGCATATGCAGTTACCACTACCGCTGATCGTGCTAACACATAAACATTGTGTAGGCTTCACACAAAGCCTAAACAATTGTTCATGAATCCCAGAGAATGTCAAAGGCCTCCAGTTCTTCCTTTGTTTTCCATCATTCCTTTTCCAGATAGATTGTACACTTCCTCCTACATATTGCTCCTTCAGACTCCCACCTCCAAACCACTCATTACACACCTTTGTTATATCCTCCAGCTGTCATTTTTCAGCTGTGTGGTATTTGTATCTTATCCTGCCTAATACCAGTGTGCCCCCCAGATTTGACTGCTTTAATACAGTCAGTCTCAGTCTCTTCCAGTGTTAGAGCTTTTTCCAGTTCTGTAACTGTGCCTTTTAATTTGTTCACTTTCCAAATTAGAATGGATTCTTTACTATTTCCTTTTATATAATTATTTCAAATAATTTCTAACCAAATCTTGTATTTCTGCCTGATCATATATTACTCTCCTATTTCATCATATCATTACTTTCAAACATCTTACTTAACAGAGATACTGTCTCCTTCTTGCCACTTAGAATGGCACTTTGATTTCTTAAGTCTCCTCTCATCTTCTGCATATTTATCTTATATATTCTTTACTTTTCTGCAACAACCTCTGCACTTTTACCTTGTTTAACCTTATGCATTTTCACTACTACTTATAATATTTTGCTTCTTGTTTATATGTACCTTTTTTCAGGTATACAAATCATCTCTTGAACTTTTGCTTAAAAGCTCTCCACCACTCTGACCATGAGGCATACAATTCTGTAAATTGTGCATAGTCCTTCCATAGCAAGTCATTAAACCTCCATCCTTTAGCCTTAAATGTTACCTCTAATTAATTTTGGTTTCTTGATTAAATTATTGCTAGTCAATATGACTACAACCCTTGGTTCCTCTGAAAATAGGCTGTGCCTTAGAGGACTAACCCAGACAACAAAAAGTAAATAAAATAAATAAATAACTGTATTAATTTAACACTTGCCAAGTGTAGCATTTAACTACCCAGCATACAAACTGGAAAAAAAAATAGCATCATTAATTGCCCAACAAACACCATAGTAGAATACTGCTATAAAATGGCACTACAAACAAATGATAGATATAAACTAAATAAAAGTGTACATACTGGGTCTGACTAGTTAAATATGTAAGTAATTTGAACTGTCCCCCTCCCCACAACTGACTATCAGCTGCCATGGGTCCTCTTCTTATTCAGTGGGTGCACTAGACTCACTTTATTCTCCCTTGAGCTCAATGTGACTCACCTTCAGGACCAGTGAAGAGATTGAAGATACTGGTGTTGCATGATACTGCTGAGTGACATTGTACCAATAACCTCATTCCACCCCATGGTTGCATTATAAACTCTGCAGTTGCTGTGCTTACAGGGCATAAATATGTGTTTTTCTGCATATACAACCACCTGGCCAAGTATACCACAGAGTTCACCTGGTGCTTAATGCTGCTATTTCTTTATCCTGTGTTGACCAGGTTAGTCTCACTAGGCTAGTAGCTACTCTTCAGAAGAGACATAAGGTAATATTTATTTTATTTATTTGTTTATTTATTTGACATTTGGTTACAGGGAAAGTCCAACTGTGTAAGAAGCCCATTTTCAGTGGAAGCTCAGGGAGAAAAGCTCCAATACAAAGAAAAAAGAAGAACTACATCTTTGTACATGTTTAATAACAGAAACAAAACAGTGAAGAAAAGCCAATTTACATATGATCTAAGAAAAGCCATATACATACATTTTTACATGAGAAAATTAACAAGCATATCTGACATATATACATTTTTACTTACGAAGATTAACAATCATACATGCGTATATACATTTTACATAGGAATTTTAACAAAACATGCAGATAGGATATTTTTCATGGGAGGCACAGCTGCATCATGAAAGGAATTGCATAAATAAAAATGTTCGCAATAGAAAAAGACCATATGATTGGTCAGATTATTTGAGTATAATACAGAGATCCTCATTTATCAATAGCACTAGCAGAGAAACATAGTTAGAATTAGAGATAAGGGTGATGAAGGTTGACAGTGAAGGAAGGAGAGGAAGAATTAATTTAGAGATTCAATAAGAAGATGGTAGGTTGATTCATCAGCACACGAAGTTGGTATTTGGTAGAATATAGTAGGGGGTTAAAATGGGTGAAGGAAGGTGAGAATTAGTCTAGAGCACTGTGTAAAAGTTGTGGTGGGGTGTATGATGCAGTTTAGATGAAGGTGAATGGAAGGAGGCAAGAGGGGAGAAAGTAGGAGCAGGGTAGTTGAACTAGGGTAAATAAAGAGGGTGGGAGTCAGCTTGGTTTGGAACAGGGACAGATATGTGACTTGAGTAAGAAGTGTTTTAGTTTAAATTTGAATTTCTTGAAGTTTGAAATAGTTCTGATATCTAAGGGTAGTACGTTCCATAGACTGGCCACTGAGTAGGAAGATAGACATTGTCCAGAAGTTTTACAGTTATGCAATATTTTATATGCTCTACTAATTATTCCTTTTTAATGGCAGTTTCTGTTCTAGATTCTACTAAAAAACTCTACCAGTACTTGTCTTTTGTTTAGGACCCCTTATTTCTTTCTCTTTGCCTATACTGTGATATCATTCCTTGATAGGAAAGGCAATCTCTAACCTGCAGTCCAAATAAATTCTTGTCCTGTTCCCATTCTATTACCTTTCCCTCTCTAGTTATTTGCTTCCAATACCTTGGTTCCTTTGCCAGTTTTCTGCAATAAATTCCATCCCCATCTTGCCTATTGTCTGTATCCCTAATTGCAGTCATCCTTATCGGCAGAATCTCCTTTCTTCATTCCCTTGTTGGTTTAGTTCTTAGAATACTTTCTGCTGCTTTATGGATATAATAATCTGTATGATTATTGCTATTCTCCTTAAAGTCCTGCATCCAAAATCCCAGTCTCTCCTTGTTTGTTGATCTTCTTCCCTCTTTCAACATCATCCCTTTCCACTTTGAATTATACTTTTCTGCTTGTGCTATGTATAGGAGCCATAACTGTGTAGCTTTAAATACTCCTTAAAATTGGGTAATCCCAATCCACCCTGTTCTACTGAATCAGTTTATCCTACTTGACGCTTGCCATCTTCCCCTCCCAGATAAAGTCCTTCAGCTCTTTATTAATTGCTATCCACAACCTCTCCTCTGGTTGATAAAAAATATGCCTGACTTGTGTATAAGACTAAAGGGACTAAAAACATTTTGACTGCTTTTATCTTACTATCCATATCCATATAACAAAGTTTCCATTTTCTCAGCTTTTGTATTATCTTTTGTTTAGTCTCTTCCCACATATCCCTAGCTGCCACACCAGAATAATTTTTAATTTGTACTCCTAAATATTTCATTTTAACCCAGCCACTGGGGATGCACAAGCCAGTGCATTTCTTTGTGCCAGTCCCAAGCTTGGATAAATGGGGAGGGTTGCATCAGGAAGGGGATCTGGCGTAAAACCTCTGCCAAACGACTTATGCGTAGAACATTTCATATTTCCATACAGGATCGGTCGAGGCCCGGGTTAACAATGGCCACCACCAATACTGTTAGCCAACAGGGTGCTGGCAGAAATTGGGTTACTGTTGGCTGAAGGAGAGGAGGAGGGGGAAAGCATGCCCGAAGGCAAGAAGAGAGGAGGAAGGTTAGGAATGTAGTAGTGAAGGTAGGAACTTTGAATGTTGGCAGTATGATTTGTATAGGGAGAGAGCTAGCTGATATGATGGAGAGAAGGAAGGTTGATATATTGTGCGTGCAAGAGGCCAGATGGAAGTGAAGTAAGGCCAGGTATATAGGAGGTGGGTTCAAATTGTTCTATCATGGTGTGGATGGCAGGAGAAATGGGGTAGGGGTTATCCTAAAGGAACAGTATGCCAAGAGTGTTTTGGAGGTGAAGACAGTGTCTGATAGAGTGATGTTTATAAAGCTTGAAATTGATAGTGTAATGATGAATGTTGTTAGTGCATATGCTCCACAAGTTGGGTGTGCGATGGATGAGAAAGAAACATTTTGGAGTGAGTTGGATGAAGTGGTGGTGAGTGTATCCAAGGGTGAGAGACTAGTGATTGGAGCGGACTTCAACAGGCATGTTGGTGAAGTGAACAGAGGGGATGAGGACGTGATGGGAAGGTATGGTGTTAAGGAGAGAAATGCAGCAGGTCAGATGATTGTGGATTTTGTGAAAAGGATGGACATGGGTGTGGTGAATACGTATTTTAAGAAGAGGGAGGAGCATAGGGTAATGTACAAGAATGAAGGAAGATGCACACAGGTGGATTATATCCTATGTAGGAGGACCAGTCTGAAGGAAATTGGAGACTGTAAAGTGGTGACAGGGGAAAGTGTAGTTAAGCAGCATAGAATGGTGGTCTGTAGGATGAAGTTGGTGATCAAGAAGAGGAGGAGGAGTGTGAAAGCAGTGCCAAGGATTAAATGGTGGAAGTTAAAAAAGGGTGATTGTGAGGTGGAGTTCAGGGAAGAGTTAAGACGGGCACTGGGAGGCAGTGAAGAGTTACCGAATAGCTGGGTAACTACAGCAGAGCTAGTAAGGGATACTGCTAGAAAGGTGCTTGGTGTGACATCTGGACAGAGGAAGGAGGACAAGGAGAACTGGTGGGGGAATGAGGAAGTACAGGAGAGTATACAGAGGAAGAGGCTGGTGAAGAAGAAGTGGGATTGTCAAAGAGATGAAGAAAGTAGACATGAGTATAAGGAGATGAGGCGCGTGGCAAAAACAGAGGTGGCGAAGGCTAAGGATAAGGCATATGGAGAGTTGTATAAGAGATTGGACACTAAAGAGGGAGAAAAGGACCTGTACCAATTGGCTAGACAGAGGGACAGAGCTGGGAAAGATGTTCAGCAGGGAAGGGTGATAAAGGATAGTGAGGGAAACGTACTCACAAGTGAGGAGAGTGTGTTGAGTAGATGGAAAGAGTACTTTGAAGGGCTGATGAATGAAGAGAATGAGAGAGAGAGAGAAGGTTGGATGATGTGGGGATAGTGAATCAGGAAATGAAACAGATTAGCAAGGAGGAAGTAAGGACAGCTATGAAGAGGATGAAGAATGGAAAGGCTGTTGGCCCAGATAACATACCAGTGGAAGCACGGAGGTGCTTAGGAGAAATGGCAGTGGAATTTTTAACCAGATTGTTTAATGAAATTTTGGAAAGTCAGAGGATGCCTGAGGAGTGGAGAAAAAGTGTTTTGGTACCTATCTTTAAGAATAAGGGTGGTGTGCAGAGCTGCAGTAACTACATAGGGATAAAACTGATCAGTCACAGCTTGAAGTTATGGGAAAGAGTAGTGGAAGCTGGGTTAAGAAGGGAGGTGATGATTAGTGATCAGCAGTATGGTTTCATGCCAGGAAAGAGGACTACAGATGCAATGTTTGCTCTGAGAATATTGTTGGAGAAATACAGAGAAGGTCAGAAGGAGTTGCATTGTGTTTTTGTGGACTTGGAGAAAGCATATGACAGGGTGCCTAGAGAGGAGTTGTGGTATTGTATGAGGAAGTTGGGAGTGGCAGAGAAGTATGTAAGAGTGGTACAGGATATGTACGAGGGTAGTTTGACATTGGTGAGGACTTGCAGTGGGAGTGACAGATACATTTAAGATGGAGGTGGGATTACATCAAGGATCATCTCTCACCCCTTTCTTATTTGCAGTGGTGATGGACAGGTTGACAGATGAGATCAGACAGGAAGCCCCGTGGACTATGATGTTTACAGATGACATTGTGATATGTAGTGTGAGTAGGGACCGGGTTGAGGAGACCCTGGAGAGGTGGAGATATGCTTTAGAGAGGAGAGGAATGAAGGTCAGCAGGGCTAAAACAGAATATATGTGTGTAAATGAGAGGGAGGGTAGAGGAATGGTGAGGATGCAGGGAGTAGAGCTGGTGAAGGTGGATGAGTTTAAGTACTTGGGATCAACAGTTCAGAGTAATGGTGAGTGTGGAAGACAGGTGAAGAAGAGAGTACAGGCAGGGTGGAATGGGTGGAGAAGAGTGTCAGGAGTGATTTGTGACAGATGTGTAAGAGTGAAAGGGAAGGTCTATAAGAGGGTAATGAGACCAGCTATGTTATACGGATTGGAGACGGTGGCATTGACAAAAAGGCAGGAGTCAGAGCTGGATGTGACAGAGTTAAAGATGTTAAGATTTGCACTGGGTGTGACTAGGATGGACAGGATTAGGAATCAGTATATTAGAAGGTCAGCTCAGGTTGGACAGTTTGGAGACAAAGCAAGAGAGGTGAGATTGCGTTGGTTTGGACATGTGCTGAGGAAGGATGCTGGGTATATTGGGAAAAGGATGCTAAGGATGGAGTTGCCAGGTAAGAGGAAAAGAGGAAGGCCTAAGATAAGGTTTATGGATGTGGTGAGAGAGGACATGCAGGCGGATGGTGTGAAAGAGCATGATGCAGAGGACAGGAAGAAATGGAAACAGATGATCCGATGTGGCGACCCCTAACAGGAACAGCCAAAAGAAGAAGAAGACTCCTAAATATTTCATTTTATCACATCCCCATAAATACAGATATAGCTAAACCAATTCATATGTGGGTACATAATTTACCGTTATTGCTTTTGTTTTAGCTTCATTAATTTTGTATCCAGAAAAGATTTGAAACTGTCTCAAAGTGTTCCACAACACTGTAAAGTCTCTTTCGGGTTTTGTTAGGTATAAAATGATATCATCTGCAAATGGAGCCAGATTTTCTTAACTACCATACCAATTATATCCTTGAATTTCTGAGTCCCTTATTTTCTTTTTGATTTATATAGAGTTAGAAGCTGTTTGTCTTTAGAGCAGAGAGCCCGGCTAGGTGTGTAGATTTAGAATATCAAATTTAAGTGGGGTCAGACTTCAGGTTTATAGATAATTTTGTGGGTGATTGTTAGTTGGAGGTAGTTAAGATGTTGGGGGAGTTCAAGCCAATTGATTGGGATAAGAGCAGTACAATGGTGTTTATATTATGATACGCCTGTTGCAAATTTAGCAATTTCATTTTAGCAGTATTCAAGCTTGTTTTTTAGTGTAATCTGAAGTTTGGTTAAAATGGGGTACCATATAGTAAGGAGGGTAGAAGGTGGGTTGTGGCTAATGTTGTTTTGGTGGCTCTGTTCATGAAGTTTTTGTGCCGATAGAGCATCCTAGTTTGTAGTGTGTTTTTTGATAGTGTTTTATATATATATATATATATATATATATATATATATATATATATATATATGAAGGTCAAAGGTAAGTGTATTGTCTATTGTTATCCCTAATAATTTGGTGTGTGGGACCACTTTGATTTCTGTGTTATTAATGAATATATTTTGAAGTCAGCTGAGAGCATTCTCAGTGTAAAAAGAGGAGTTTGGTTTTGTTGGGGTTGAGTAGTAGTTGTCCATTACTGAGCCAGGACTCGACGGAGCAGAAGGCAATTTTTTTTTTTTTTGCCTAAGGTGGACTATGTTGTTGAAAGGTGACTTGAGGCTTGAGTCATAGGCATATTGGATTAGGGAACTTTGACAGGAGACAGTGTGGAGATTATTTATAAAGGTGTTGAAGAGGAGGGGTCCAAGGATAGATCCTTGTGGAACTCCCGTTTTGTTGGCTAGATATATATAGAGAGAGAGAGAGACAGCCTTGCTATTTTACGCATTGTTGCCTGTTGGATAGGTATCTAGAAAACCAATGTAGAGAGGGTCGAGAGAGGCCTAGGGAAGAAAGTTGCTGTAAGAATTTGTGGTATGAGACAGTATTGAAAGCTTTTGAGAGATCAATAAATAGTGCTGAAGTTAGTTGGCCTGACAATTCATTGATTCATTGTTAGTAAAGACACTGGAACTAAGAAAGTGAAACAAAAGAGATGCTTTGAGGTATAGGTTTTGCACAGATTTATCTTAGAAAGGGCATGTTTTGCAAAATGTTTCTAGATTGGTATAAATCAGTTTGTATTCCTGACGGCATGGACTATTTTAAAAAAATATAATTTTGGTGAGATGTATGTATCATACAGGTGTTTGAGACTAATCTGCCATGCAGGAAAGAATGACCTCAAGGTCATTGAAAGCAGAACTGCAGAATTTTGGCTTGGACTAACTACAGTGGACCTAGTTGGAATGGTCAGTGAAAGCAGAACTGTAGAATGTTGACTTGGACTGACTGCAATGGACCTAGCTGGAATGTCAATGTAGGCATTCTACCTGATAAGATCTTTTTAATTTAATTTCAAATTATTGCTTTAGTTAAACCTGCCATGTTAAGTCTCTGTTTACATTTAAAACTTATCATCTTCCAAAAATTGCAATTAAGTAGAAAATGAACTAATAAAACTTTTTTTTTAATTCAAGAGGTGAGAAATTGCATAAGAAGGAAAGGAAGAACAGCACCCACGAGGAAGTTTCTATGTATCTTCTTGGGCCAATCTGACAGGGGTTACCTCAGACATTTAAACTGGCTAGTTAAATAGCTCCTAAGTGAGATATCATTAAAATGTATTGGTAACTACTAAAAGCACTGTTTTCCAAAAGCAGTAGTGGACGCTGGAGTAATTTTGGATATTCAGCAGAAAGTGCTTTGTTTAATATGTTATTTTAAGCCATTATTAATGTTGTATTTTTATTTTGTGTTATTTTATAGCATAAACTTTGTGTGCATTTTTTTTTAATTTTGCATGGTGGATTTTGGAAAATTCTAGAAAACTGTTAAAGATATTTATAGCATCTCACCATATTTACAAGGGTAATAAATTGGAGATGCCTACCAAGGTGTTATATGTAGAAGATGGGAGCTATGAACTGTACTGCATACCCAGCTGGCTAAATACTACATTTCCTTCCCCACAACAGAGGCATTATTTACTGACACCTTGGTGTGCTAAAAGAAAAGGACCATCTCCAGAACCCAAGACAAGTAACCAGGTGGACCCCCAAAAATATGGAAACTGCAATTCAAAGCTGAGCACTGTCAAAGCAGAAATGTACTACAGAGTAAACTTAAGGCTGACCACTTCCACACACAGAAGTCATGGCTTTCAATGCAGAAATTTTGAGAAATGTTAGAAAATATTTCTTTGTGTGTGTTGGATGTAATGGGCTTGCACTTTGTTGTTCCTTGTCTGAGATTACTTTCAAATATATGGGGCAACTTCATATTGTTAAATTCCACTGTGTTAATATTTCAGTCTGCCCTTACTCTCCCTGGGGCATTTGCAATAGGAAATATCAATTATGTTATCAACAATACTTTTTTTGTTTGTTTGTTAAAATGCACTGAAAATAATGTCATAAAATGTTACACTGCCAACTATAGGAAAATAGTAAAAGCATATTAATTTATCATAGCTGGTATTCCTGATTCAGGATAAAAAACAACATCAGAGGAATCTGTGCATGTAGACCTTCCTCGTTACTTTTTTCTATTTCAAACTCCTTAGCCACTGTGCAAGAAACTATCTTAATGCTGTTTTTTACCCAGTTTAATTTTGTGTCATTATAGTTTCACTTGCAGGGTCATTATACTTTGAAAGAAATTGGAAAATGGAACTGTCAGGTAATTATGGGGCAGATACTTAGATGCCATTACTGGGTTAGCTGATCAAGTCAATTATAAAGAAGAGGAAACACATTTCCCAGTAGAAAACAATCTTATGGGCAGGAAATGATATGAGTTTACTAGAGACAGGTTGTGCTAAATGAATGTGATTGATTTTCTCAGCTTGGTGATATAAGACAATTTTCTTATCCTTTA
The DNA here is from genome assembly GCF_019279795.1 of Protopterus annectens. Classification (NCBI taxonomy): domain Eukaryota; kingdom Metazoa; phylum Chordata; order Ceratodontiformes; family Protopteridae; genus Protopterus; species Protopterus annectens. The sequence continues at coordinate 1,450,468,322 of NC_056731.1, read as the reverse complement.
CACTGCCTGACATTTTGTTATATGAAAAGAAAATGACTCTAAAATCCTGTGCATTGCCCAAGGGAAAGTGAGATTCCTCAGTGAAGTATTGTTTTAGTGTTCCTTTCAACACTTTATTTATCTTTGATTGGCAGCTAGGATTTCCTTTTATTAGTGTTTTGTGATCATTGTAAAAGGAAAAATTAAAAATTACAGATTCCGGTTCTGAATCAGTAATTTATTATTTAATAAAGCTGTCAGTGCTCACACTCTTAAAGATACACAATGATTATCTAATAGATTATACATTGCTTTTATGGGTTTATCATCAAAAGTCAAATATATGCAACTTACCTTTTTATTCAGCTAATACTTAATAGCAATTTAAACCTGTATATAAAATGCATCATATACCCAAAAGGAACAGATAAGTCAAACACAAAGCACTGTTTATCTGAATGTGTTTTGTACTATTGTGCATTACAAAATGTTTTCTCTCTCTTAACCATTGTTTTGTCACATTTAGAGCTAGAAATGCTTGCCATTCAGGTATTAAGTCTGAGTATGTTGTGGGGGTGAGTGTCTCTTCACAGTAGCTGGGCATAGGATTTCTCACCAGTTTTGAGAACTAATTTAATGCTTGATATCCCTGTTGCATGTAGACATTCTTTTAGCTGGTCAACCAAGCTGACGTGCACAGTACTGGTTCAACAAGGGTAATTGTGGAATCCAAGCAAATAATCTTTCAGTAAATATTTATTTTAAATTTTTATTTGTCCTTTGATTAATGGGTTAGTCACAAGTGACCAATTTAACTAGCCTGTATCTCCCCAAAGTATTGCAGGCTGTTGGAACACAAATGACTAATTTAGCTAGCCTGTATCTCCTCAATGTATTTCAGGTTGTTGGACCATAAATGACTAATTCTAGCTAGCTTGTATCTCCTCAAATTGTTTTGACTTAGGAGGGAATTAATAGCATCTAGAATGCTGTCCCAGTGAATAATAATAAGCTACAGGGTATGGTTATTCATTTAGTTTGGTTGCTGGACATAAGAAAAGATAAGCATGGTTCTCACAATACTTTTTGCTTGTATTGTAATTCATACACCACAGAGAAGACTGTATGTTATTATACCTGAGTTCATCCATTTTTCAAGTTCAATTTTATACATGCTAATAGGTAACATGTCTTTTATTGCCATAAGTCATAAAGCATCCAGACAAAGGAAAGCATGCCATCCTTAATATTCTTTTTAAATAAAATATCGTAGTGGAACAGAAGGGAGGACTGGGTGCACAAGAACAGAAATGCTGGTTGCTGCAGAGAAAAGAAAATATATTTCTGTTAGGTACTTTATAAAAACAAAAAAGTGAGGTTGTAGAAGAGCAGTCACAAGGAAATTTGTTGACTTAAACACAAGTTTATTAGTGCTTTCGGAGGGAACAATGTCTCTCGTTAAGTCCAGGATCATAGAATTTACAGACCATAGTTTTAAATTTGCTATTCTTAAACACATTGAAATTGACATAAGAGGTGGCCCTTGGCAGGTCCAGTTGGAGATGGAAGAGGTATTTTGGCAGATAAGAACTGCCGCTTATATGTATCCTGGACTTAACGAGTATGTGTCCATTAGTTGCATTCTCAAACACCTCACTATGAGAAGGCGATTTGGGTTTTTAAGTATGGGTTCAGTTTGCTTTCAACAGTTTTAACAGTATTAGTATTTCAATCTTTTGTATTTTTTTTTGTTGTTATAATATTATACAGGTAACTAGAACTGTATTTTTGATTTGAAATGCAAAGGTTTTTTGGGAATTGCGCTATACAGCGCTTCCTATTTTTGGAATAGTGTTGGTGTTTTCCTATTTTTGTTGCATTATGTGTTTGTTTCCTGCAGGGTTTTTTTACAGAAGGTTTTATGTGCTAGAGATTTATGTTGGGTGTCTTACTAATGCGTGCTGAGCATTGTGGTTAATTAGTTAATTGGCTGTTTGTTTGATTGTTATAAATACTTGACTTAACTTGCTTGAATTTTGTCTGAGGAAGGAGAGACATTGTTCCCTCCGAAAGTGCTAATAAACTTGTGTTTAAGTCAACAAATTTCCTTGTGACTGCTCTTCTACAACCTCGCTTTTTTGTTTTTATACAGTTTGTTAGTTTTTTGAGTTTGAATCTGTTAGGTACTTTCCATAAACTACAGATTTGTACTCATGTGATCAGATGAACTGTGGAGGCTTTCTCCAGTGGATAACTGCTGGCATTTCCTCTTCTGCTATACTCAACATAGCTATTTCTTTTCCTTATCTCTTGCATTCAGGGATACATTGCGCCTCCTGCCAATGTATATCATGGTGTCGGGTCTACTGTATTTAAAGGAAAATGCATTACGTCGAACACCACTCCATCGACGCATATACACCGAACCGCAAAATAATCGAACGCACAAAACCACGAAACTCAAAATACCGAATTGTCATGCTTGGCCAACCACACCGCCTGAAACATACTACCCACCCAAACAAAATAAATAAACCACAAACATGCACCAACCAAAACCCTACTTCTAACCCTACACTAAACCCCACATACACCACTATCTATGCACTATCCTTAACCCCTCCCTAACCCTAAGGTCCGTAACTACCGCACACTTACCCTACGGAGCTATACCCAAACAAAATAAATAAACCACACACATACACTAACCAAACCCCTACCTCAAACCCTACACTAAATGTTAAATGCATTACCCATCTTACATTACCTATCTATGCACTTACCTTAACCCGCACCCTAATCCTAACCCTAATGTCAGTAACTATCGCACACTTACCTTACGGATCTGTAGCTCAGACGGGCCAACCAAAACATTTCGACATTTTGAATTTCGCAGTTTTGTGCGTTCGCTGGATTCACGGTTCGCTGATTATGTGTCGATGAACTCGCATTCGATGTAACGCTGTTTCGATAGAATAAAGTAGACCCCCATGGTGTCATATTTCAGGATATGAGAGAAAATCTAGCCCTTGTGCTATTCATTTTAAAAATCACTCACTGACCGAGCAAAGCCCAAAAGAAAGAAAGCAAAAACACAGCAAGCAAGATTGTATAAATAAATACATATGTACGTACATACATAAATACTTGTTTTAGTTGCAGAAACCTCCAGACACAGCTGCTGGATGGGGAGTGGTACTAAAGGATAACAGGAGGGTATTAAGAACCTACTTCTAATGGCCTCCTCCTTACATATCAGCTGATATGGTAACTACATATCTGTTCTAACAGTGTGAGAATCATAACTAGTACAAATTTAACATCCCAGGAGATCAAGGTCAGATACTGGTTAAAAGACAAGAGTTCAGAAGGCTGAAATCTGTAACACCAAGGTATAAAATGTGGCCCAGTACCTGAAATATTGATCCAAGCAGTCATGCTTGATTAAAGTTTGAACCGATTACCAAATAGCTATGCCACAGATGCTGCAAAGGAAGCATTTTTGAAGCAAGCACTGGCTGCAGCCATGCCTCTAGTAGAGTGGCCTTTGACTGCAGCATTTTTCAATGTGTGGTTCATGACCTGATTGCAAAACACAGTACAGCTAACAGCCCCTCAGAAAGGTTTTACCTCTATATCATGAGCTCCTCCCTTCTCTGATATGTTCAGACATCTTAATCTCATTCATTGTGTCTATGGAGACCCTGAGCCAGCAGTGTGTTTACACAGTGTGAAGGGCTCTTCCTCCTCTGATTTCATAACTGTAAGGAAAACTGTGAGATGGTTAAACTAGTATGAGACTAGTTATGACAACACTTTTGGGAGGAAATCTTAGTCCTAAGGGTCACTTCATCCTTGTGAAAGACCAATTAATATTCTTGACAAATAAAAGACTAAAGTTCTGAGATGCTTCAAGTAGAGATGATTGTTGCTTTGAAAAGTATCTTTCTAGAACAAAATGTAAGAGCCTGTGAAGTAGCAAATATGAGTGGAACATGGGTAAGTTTATAGACAATAAAGCCCAGTTCTAAAAAGAACAGAAGGGTTCTTCAAAGGTTGTTTAACATATAGAATTCCCCTCAAAATACTTCTTAACCAATTACTGGAAAATAATTCTGCCTCTGAGATGTGCAGAGATGTCTGAAATGTGCACCTTGACAGTGGAGTAACTGTGACCCAACTCAATCAAGTGTCTAAGATAAAGTCAGAGCCACCTGCAGATTGAATGATGTAGTAGTATGTGGGATTTCTCTATCAGTGGAGAACGTCTTTCACTTAGCAGAGAATTTACTAGCTTCTATCGTCTCAAAGACTCCACTCAGAAGATCTGGAAAGAAAAGGAAGTTTAAATGCAGAAACATATCCTGAGGTTGTGATGTCTGGCATCCCAGTTAAGGGGATACCATGCCTTATGCCACTATAAGGTCATGAGAATAACTCTTGACTTTCTGTGAGTTTAGCAATGAGGTATAGAATCAGAGGGAATGGAGAAGCCATACAAGAAACCTCTCTGCCATTAGGGAGAGAGAGAGACAGAGAGACAGAGAGAGAGAGAGAGAGAGAGATAACAAATGTGTTCACCATCTGCTCTGCTTTGCTAAGCTTGAACCAAACAGAATGGGGAAGGACCACATTCTGTTGAGTGGCAAACAGGTCTGTTTTGGGGATGTCCTATTTTGAGAAGATGCTGACCTAATGGGATTCTGGAATCCTCACTTCCAGGAGAAAACTGCAGTTAGGGCTTGTGGTGAATCAGCATGTTCACTTCCCTGGGAATACAAATCACTATGAGGTTAATGTCCTTATTTATTGTCAACTGCAGTAAGTGCATTTTTTTTCTTTATTGCTGATGTGTTTATACCTAAGTACAAAGCAGAAAAAATAAAAACAAGTAAACCGCAGTTGAGATAAAATTAAATAATTAAAATGTATGACTAAAAATCTTTCCTGCACTTTTTGTTAAAGCAGGCCATGATCATTATAAACCACGATACTTCATGAATTATCAGATTCTCCTTACAGAGAATATTTAGGGGATCTCTGGAACAAAGTCTTCATATTGCAAACACTGTTCATGGATGGAAATTTATTCCAGATGACTGATGGCAGGTTGTCAAATGAGTTCCTACCGAAGGTTTCCAACCAAATCCTAATAACAAGTAGATGCTCATGAGATGAATGAGTTGAGAAAGGATGGGGAGCATGTTAGTTACAGAGGTGATTAGAATGTAGTACTGGAAGTGTCTGAGGACAGGAAATGTGGGTCAATGAAGTACCATGTGGAGTGTTAGAAGGAGCTTAAAAGGAGCTTAAAAAAGGGATGTAAAAGGTGAGGCTAGATGGTAGTTGGAAAGTTCTGCACAATGAAGAGAGAGGGATATATTTTTCTAAAAGGAACAGGTCAGTCATATTGACACAATTTAGGTGGATAGGACAATATAAAATTTGGAGAATATGTCAGAGATGTCTCTCTCAGACCACAGCATGGTAATATTATGTTGGGATGAGAGAGACAACATAATAAACCCTTGAAAGTGGAGAAATGTGACAGATGTTTGATCGATAGGAGATGAAAGAGTATGGGTTTGTCTCATTAAAAAATCAGGGATGATGAATAGTGTGGTAATTGGTTAGATGGGCTAAAGGCAGCACTGACATGGTGAATTATGGGGTTGAGCAAGAACAGGGAAAAATGGAAAAAGAAACTGAATTATTGGTAAATTAAAAGTGATTAACTTGACAAAGTGAAGCAGAGGATGTAGGTATAATTCAATGCTGGAAATTAAAGGAGGAGAGGTTTATATCCAGAATTCAATCTTTGATAATCACATAGCTGGAGGTGGAAATGGATAGAAGAGATGCTAATTGGAGAGACAAAAGCGAGTTTAAAAAATAAAAATGGATTGATGTGAACAGAATATTATCTTGGTGTTACAATATGAATTATCATTGAATTATCATGGAAATAATCAATAATGATATATTAAACCGCCAGACACTGGACCCACCCCAGCTTGGTTTCGTCAAGAGCAGGTCATGCCTACTCAGCCTGGTGGACTTCTTTTTGAAAGTCACCAAAGCAATGGATGAGAGCAAAATCATTCACACTGCCTACATTGACCTGGGCAAGGCATTTGACATAATACCCCACTCAGGCATTGTTGACAAACTCAAGAGGTTAGGTACAAACCTGTATGTCACCCAGTATATAACCAACTGGCTCACAGACAGGATCCAGGAAGTTAGAACTGGGAAGTCCACCTCTACAAAGAGGCCAGTCACAAGTGGGGTTCCTCAGGGATCAGTCCTTGGACTGCTCCTTTTTGGCATTTACTTCTCTGAAGTCAAGGCCAATGTCAGTGATCTCTGGCTGACTAAATTTGCAGATGATTGCAAATTAGGAGCTGTCATTGAATCTCACACTGACACAAATGTTCTCTGGGAGGGGCTGACACAGACAAACAACTGGTGCCAGAGCCATGGATTAAATCTAAATGCCAAGAAATGAATAATAGTATCCTTCAGGAAGTTATCCACACCTGATAACTATCATATAGACAACACACCCCTTAGAGTTGACCCAATAGTCAAGAACTTAGGGATACATATAGACAGTAATCAAGCCTTTGACCATCACATGTCTACAGTAGTTTTGAGAAATCACTCTATGTTGCGCAACTTATAAAAACAAAGGCATGACATCTAGGTCCAATGAAATCATTGTTCCACAGTATTTGGCATTCATCAGACCTGTCACTGAGTACAATGTCCCCTTTGATAGGTACCTAACCAGGCATATCCACCAACTAGAACGTCAATATAGGTTCCTCACTAAAAGGATATAGGGTGTAAGTAAAATGTTCTTTGCAGACCTTCTCAAGACCCTGTCCCTGTATTGTGTCTCCTACAGGCAGTTGAGGAGAAATCTATGCCTGGCATACAGGGCATTGTGAGTCCCCGCTCTGATGGACTTCCTGCATATCCTCAAAACAAACAGCACCAGAATTACCCATTCTAAAGACTTAAACCTTGCCTGTGATATAATTATGATATGCTGGAGAGGCAGGTATGTATCTCAGAGAATACCCTGTCTCTGGAACAGGCTCCCATCCATGTGAAGCAGAGTTCTTTTCTAACCCAATTCAAGTGTAACTTGGACAATTGGATGGGGAACAGAAAATTCATCCCTGATTTAGCACCTATGACTCTAATGGACACAGGCAGCCTGTAAATGGTTCATCTCCTAGGCCCCTACTTGTAAATGTTTCCTTTCTCAAGCCCCTGCTTACACTTATCAAGGGTACAGAACTTGTCAGAGATTTAGGATGCATGGCTGAGCATTAAAGGCCCTTGTGGTCATTAACCTAGTAAACACCTATGAAAGAGGCCAAGTAATAAGCCAGAAACAGTGGTTACTGAAGATATTGGCAAGCATTTATGCAACCTTTTATGGAAAGAAAAGAAGCATATTAAAGGATGTACCAAATTCTGTGGGGGTAGATGTGGAAAGAAGGTAACCAAGGTAACAAGCTACTGGAAGGGAGTCCTTGACAGGGAGCTCTCTACTCTGGAAACTATACTGGTGATATCATCCATGATGAAAGAGAAAGTTAGTAAATCAGGCATCTTTATAACTGATTTTATATGTTTATGGCTGGGGAGATATCAGGAAATCTATATGCAGTTTTTGGAGGATTATAACAGAAAGTCAACCCCTTCCTTCTTAGAGGGAGTCAGTATTCGAAGTAGAGATGACCTCTCTAATTACAAATTAGCCTTTATTACAAACATTATAAACATGTATGCCAATATTGTATACTAAGATATCAACTGCATAGCTAGAAAATATACTCACCAAAAACATTTCACCTAGACAAGAAGACTTTGTGAAAAGGAATATATATTAAATTACTACTGGAGACTACTAGTAGATTTCACATACAGGTAGAGCAAAAGGACTTTGATATTAAAAAAGGCATTTGACACTGGTGGTGCTTTAGGCAACTGGACATGTCTTCTGGTTGCTACATTTGTTAAGATTTAATTTAACTTTTTTAAAAACAATAAACCAATAAGATATATTATTTTTACATAGTTACTTCTTAAGTGCATTGTTGAATATACACTATCCCTGATGTGCTATGTCTTTTGATTGGGTTATTGTATTTTAGTTATATGGTGGGTGTTTTATACCTTTAATTTGAATATGAATATGCTTTTTTCTGATTTGTCAATTTGGAACATGTGACTTTTTGATTGTTTTAACTCTCATCTGTTTTTCCTGTTTTTATAAACTTAAATACTATGAGTGCAAAAGCTAGAGTGAGGAATTTTTTGAATAAATTACCATGTTTTTTGAGCTAATGACTTTGATTTTGTACTTCATTGATTTTTACACTTGGCTCACAATTTACCTTCTTGAGCTGCCTTTTATGTGTTTTTGCACAAGACTTTTAGTTTTTGTAAGGTGTGATTGAGGGACAGAGATATGAATGACTGAGCTGACTGCTGCTTTTGAATCAGACGAGATGCCATTCTGAGATTCTACTGCTCAGCAATGGTTGCAGAATATATTAATAGTTAGAAACAACCTTCTGTATAATGAAACTGAACTGATTTGCATGATCAGCAAGAACAGAATGATGAAAGGAGTGATTTAGCCTCCCAAATTCGTTAAGTTGGAAAATAAATTATTTGAATATAAGAGCATTCAGTGGTGGAAACTTGATTTCAATGCATACATTACAGTTGTTGTAGTACCAAGAGGTTTAAGTATTTTAGAAGTGTCTACATATGGGAATAAATACATACCCAAATTTATTACAGCAATAGCAGAAGATTAATTTAAAATTAAGTATTGATTACCTGAAGTTTATGAACACTCATTCTGAACCTCTTGAGAGTGATTTGATGATCTAAATAAAACGGTTTAACTACAGATATTGCTACCTCCCAAACATTCACTATGTTAAAGAATTTGTCAGATAATACCTTTGATGCAGTGTTAAATTTTGATTCATTGAACAATAAATAGCAGTACTGTAAAGTGTAATTGCAGGAACCAAGAACAAAAGAGATTAATTTATGCTGGGACCACTAGCGGGACTCAGTAGAATCAAATTTCACTTTCATTCAACAATTTAGCTTTTCATCCAGGCACAGATAAAGGACTTCTTCAGAGCTGAGTACAACTTGCAAGCACACACATATTTACATAATGAAACAGTCATGTGGCATGCATGGTAATTGAAATTTAAAAGAATCAATTTAAACATCATTTAAAATACTAAGCGGTAAACTATAAGTTGTAAAAAATATGCTGTAGAATATAAACATCAAAGTAAAACTAGTAGTAATAAAAGTTCTCTTTAAAAATATCTCAATGGCATAAAGCTGTATTTAAAAATATCAGAATGTTACAAAAATAGTAGTAGATGGTACAAAGGTGAAACTCTTTTCCAATAATTTGAAATGTCTGTCTTCTAAGTATAATTAGCTATGATTAATTATCTTGTAATTGTTGAAGGTGTTTAAAATTCCATAGTGAGAAGTTACACTACTATTAGTGCTACTAATAATACCATGTTTTAGTATTTTAAGGATCTAGATGCAGTCCTCCCAGGGCTAAATGACTACATTTCCATTAGCAGTGTCTTAAACATGAGATCTCTAAAGTTATAATGTAGTTTAGTAAAAAAAAATGATACTTTAACTCTGGTTTATGGCCATTGAGATATTTCTTAAAAAAGTCTCGTGTGGGAATATGTGACTAAGGAATGCTGTAGACATTTGATGGGACTATAGCATCAAGACACATTTTCCAGAGGTCATGCTAGGGACAGAGAAGTCTGATAAATCCAGAGTATACATGTGTGAAGACATGCTCCAATAGATATCAAACAGCTGGTATAGATCCAACATCTGGGCTCTGCTGGTATGAAAGGACCTAGGGGACTCTCCCAGCTCAGCAACTAGAGTAACCACACTAGCCTGATTAGCTGTCACAGCTTAACCTATCCTATGTCAGAGGATTCTGTTTCCTGGGTCTGTGTCTGAAACATGGAGAGGGGATGTGGGAGTCACAACTTCAGTATCAGACTGACTCTCTGCACCCCCAGACTGTGCCTGTTCATTAGCACAATCATCATGAGATGCTACCAATACTCTGACATCTGGTGGTAGGAGTTCCACATTACCAGTCTCAGGATCACCCATGATAACAAGCAATAAAAAGAGCAAACAGAAAAACAGAGAAAAAAATTATCACATATTTTTCTTATACTAAAGGTATATTAAACATCTTAACAGATGCTAAAGCTACAAAAACTTTACTGCCATATAGACCCGAATCTACCTTTATATACAGTATTAACAATAAACAAATCTCTGCTAACCATGTGCAGGTGGGCTGGCAGCCTGAAATCCAGAAGTGCCTATATGTGTGAGGAATGGAAAGGAAATATGTCTGCTAAGTATCACAATGCAAACAAAACAAGGAAATGGGAATAATCCCCTTCACAAGTGCAGATTTAAAAAGTTTCTCATAAAAACATTTAGTGAACAGTTGGCTGTTCCCCCACAAACCCAAAGCATTCTACACTATTTCTGTATGACTGTAGTCTGACTCACAGCTGTCATTGTCTCTCTCTCTCTTTGTATGTATATATATATATATATATATATATATATATATATATATATATATATATATATATGGATTCACTTCATAACACTGAAAACTGAAAATGAGAAAACTTCATAATATAGAAGACCAAAACACTGAAACTTCAAAACACTGAAAACTCAAAACACTGAAACTCAAAACACTGAAAACACATATCATACATATACTCAGTTTAAACAACATAAATCATAGCACTTTCCACCAAGTGTAAGCAGGGGGGCAAACCCCCCTGCACCCCCCACACCCCCTGCTACTTAAATATATCAACTCCAAGATTGCACTTAGTATATCGACCTTATATTTAATAAGTTGTTACTTATTAAATATCGACCACCTTCTGCCATATCCTTTGTCCGGCAGATTGGTCACCTCTACTTGTCTATAACAGAAAAGTTCCATCGCAATGTAAAGCATGGATAATGATCTAATTTTCTGCATCACTATGTGGTGACTGATGTGTTCTTTGTGCCATATTCCTGCATGAGATGAAACAGAAAAAGATGCAAAAAACTAAATATATAATAAACAGACAGGATGGCTGCTGTCTAAATTCTGTGTGACTGTATGCATCCAACATGTACGCAAACAATTTAAACATGTTAAGCTCCAGACAAGTGACAAGTGGAGTACCTCAAGGTTAAGTCCTGGCACTGCTCTTGTTTGGCATCTACTTCTCTGAAGTACAGGGCAACACTAAGGGACTCTGGCTAACAAAGTTCGCAGATGACTGCAAACTGGGAGCCATTATTGAATCCCCAAATGATGTGGATATTCTACAAAAGGGCCTTACAGAAACAGATGCTTGGTGCTAGAGCCATGGGGTTAAACTCAATGCCAAGAAATGTATAGTTATCTCCTTTGGGAAAAAAACATGTACCCATGAATTACCACATAGGTGGCAGTACATTAAACACTGACATTGTGATAAGAGACTTCGGGACACAGGTGAACAATGGTCTCACCTTCGATAACCACATCACCACAACAGTCAGGAAATCCTTCTATGTAGCACACCTCATCACTAAGGGTTTTTCATCCAGAAAAAAGGAGGTCATTGTCCCACTGTACTCATCCCTCATTAGACCCATTATAGAATACAACACCCCATTTGGTATGTACCTTTCAAGACATCTGCAACAACTGGAAAGGCCCAGAAATATCTTACTAAAAGAATTACAGGCCTAAAGCAGATGCCCTATGCTGACTGCCTAAAAAAACTCCAGCTATACTCTGTCGCTTATTGTCTGCTCAGAGGCAATACCTGCTTAGCATACAAGGCCATGTCATACCCAGAGCTGCTGGACATGCTACACTTAAAGAAATCCTAATCCCTCAGAGCCACATGCTCCAGGGATCTAAACCTTGTCATCACAATGAACAAAACATGCTGGAGGGATAGGTTCCTGATCCAGAGACTCCCCAGACACTGGAATAGACTGCCCATACATGTCAAGCAGAGTGCCTCTTTGGCCCTCTTCAAAAGGAACCTTGACGATTGGATGGGAGATATGAAATTCACCCCGGGGATCACATCAGTCTCCCTGCTAGACAGGGGCCCAGGGAAGTAAATATTGTGGGAAGAAATAGCCAGGGAATTGTTATGGCTAGGCTTGTATAGGCCCTAGGGCCGATAGCCTATTACCAACCTATGAACCTATGACTACACACAAGTTAAGTCCCTCAACACCCCCCCCCCCACCAACCCCCAATAAAATAGAAGTATATGTAAAACTCAGTTATCAGCACAGATCTTATAACACTTCTGTAATGGAGATAACACAGGTTCAAACTTTGTTATTCATTGCTGCCTTAACAATAGCGATTATAAATGCAGCATTAGATAAGGAACACCAAACTGTAATAACTGCAATATCCACTGCTGTGGAGTTCAGTCCAGTAGAAATACACAAACAGAATAATGTTTTTCTTTTCCTGCTAACACAGATATAAATGTCAGACCTTCCTACACACTTATAGTACAATCATTTGCAATAACTGTGCAAACAAAATGTAGAAAATTACATAATAAATTTGTCATGTACCATTCAGTACCATAATTGTAAAATGTAGACATGCCTATGGCAAAAGGAAGGGATAAAAGTTAATAAATTTAAAATAATACAAATGCATTTCTGCAGTCACTGCACTTCATCTTTTAATGTCAAACTAAAAGCATTAGTTAAAATAATGGCAGCATACCTTGACAATACAGTACTGTAGAAAATAGATAAAGCTTCCAAAGTCTTGTCTTGCTAGCAATATCAAGCTATGTGTTTCAAACAATCTCCCCTGTATGACACAAGGGCATTAGCTACACAATTACCTTTATATATTGCAGGGTTGGACCCGTGAGCACTATGAGTATGCAAATGAGGTGTGAAATTATTAGCATTCCTAGATACCAAAAGCTGCACTAAGTGTAGGGAATGTACATATGGTGAAAGGATTACATGCACACACCATAGCAATGCAAGAACGAGAAATGAGAATTGTTTCCTGTTAATGGCTTGCAGGTGGCTATGACTACACTGACTGCAGGAACAATCAGCTTTCACAGTCTTCCTTTTTTGAAATACACCTACTAAGGGTGTGTCAGGGAGAAGAGACTTAATAAAATGTCTGCAAGTACAATGATTTCATATTAAAGGGAGCACTTTAAGCATTGTTAAATATAACATTTGGTAAGAAAACAGAGATAAAATTGCTATTGTGAAAGGATGGATAATGAGAGAAGGCATGAGACAGAAAGAAAGAGATACACCCGCAGTGTTTGCAGTCTTTGTTTAATAGTGTGCAAGTACATGCCTATGTTAACTGTTTGCAATATCCCAATCATCCAGACATTCACTGAAATGTGAAAGGACAACTTTCATAACTTGTTTATGTTGCACTTTCAATGTGACTTGATTTAGTGTCACATTATCATTACATTTAAACTGTTTATCACCTTGCTAATATATGTCTTTATCACCTTGTTAATACATATCTTTGTCTGTGGCAACTCTGGCAACTAGTGTGAAATGATTCCTTTCAATGCCCTTGTTTGAGGGTTCAAATCCATACAGGTCCCTGTTGCAACATAACACATTTGGTTAACTATGTACATGTAAACTATTTGATCTGCAATAATTGCTTATGTTCTTTATTTTTTCATGTACCAGTTGCATGCCACTTGGCAGTGCAAAAGCCAATTTCATGACTTAAGGAAAAAGTGAAAAATTTAGTTTAGGCTGCTAAAGGTAGCACAAACTAGCCAGGTGACATTGCATGGCTGTTAGCACTCTGGATAATACTCAGGGAAGAAAATGCACCTGATAGGTAACCTTTTCTGTGGTACAAGGTGTAGAAGTACAGTGCACATATAGGTAAAGGAGATCTGATGCATGGTTCAAATCCACTTAAATGATACTTATACAAAGGATTGTCTGAATACATATTTAACCCCATTTTATGACAACCATTGTGTTGTTTCTTAAAATTGTTGTCACTATTGCTAACAACATGTGATCATTATTCTGTCCACTTTTACATTATTTGTCATTAACTACATGTCTGATAATGTGTTCGGTAAAGTACGTCTGATATTATAAGGAGATGACAGAGGGAAGACTTGTTCATTTGAATGTACTTCTTGCTGTGGTCATTGCTACATATACCCATGCATTGCATTTCATTTACTTTCTGTACTATTCTCTGTCATGTATTCCTTTTCTTTGCTTGGCAGCATGCAAACAAGGTTTAGTACTTAAAGAAAAAAGTATTTATATTGTATATTTAATTGCAAATGTTCATATTTCTGTCTGTATAACTCAATTCCTTAATATAACATTGGAATAGTGTAGCAAGACATAATTTTCAAAAACATTGCAGCCCTATTAGGGAGACTTATTAAGCCAATCTTATCCTGGTTAAGTATTCATGTATATTGCATTTTCCCACCCCTTATTTGTACCTATAGCAATCAGTGTATTGTACAGAGCATGACAGATTATTGATGATTAAATAAGTAAGACTAAAACACCATACAGATGTTCCTACATGTCCCACAAAACATATTGTTGCTATTCTTCTCTGCACCCCTCTCTAATGCTCTCTGTTCACTCCTCCTTCAATAAGTTGTCACTGTGCTTCAATAGTGTTATATTATTACTATGAAATAATGATTCCTTTGTGGTGTGATCAGTTAATGTTCAAATATGTAGAAAGATTTTTTAATAATTTCAATGGTCTTAATCCAGCCATTAGCTAAGTGTTACTTAGTGTTTTTGGTGAACTAATATTGTTGTGAGCCACCATTTTTTTTCTTTTGTGATAATCTACTTTGTTTCTCCCTCCATGTCATCCTGCCAATGTATCTTCTCCCTTCTGTATCATCATGTTTCCACCTCTGCATTTCTGCAATGTCTGGCACCAGCAAAATGTGCAAAGATGGCTACATGGAAGTACACAACTTATGCAATATCTTGATTGCCTTCATCCACATTACTATACATCACTTTCCACTGCTATGCTAAGCTATGTTTATTCAATTTAATGCAATTTTAAATAAGATGAAGAGTTAGGTGTACAGATTACAGTGATCAGTAGGGTAATAAAGTTGAATACATACATTCATGTTTGCTGAAATCCACTGTCAAATATTAACTATCACAATTATGACTTTCTATACATTTTGCTAAGATAATACTCGGATATAAATGTTTTCTTGGCATGCTGAAAATGTTTGAATACATATAGAGGACACCATGTTTCATGATGTTTTGTTTGATTAATGTGGCTTTTAATGTTGACTAAACCTTTGCTTAACACATCATTATCCTGCAGCTACACTTGTTTGTCTTGTTTGTTTGTTTGTTTGTCTTTCAACTTTTTCCTGGTAAGGGGTCGCCACAGCAGAACTCCGGTCTGCTAATGATTGGCAGTAGATTTTTTTATGAAACGCTAAAGTGCCAGCTCAACGCCCAACCTTCAACGAAGGCACACCCATTTACGCACACATGTCTTTCGAACACTACCCAACTACGGAGAGGACATGCAGACTCCACCCAGAAGGAACTCCCAAGCCAAGCCGAGAATCGAACGGGAGAACCTCTTGCTGTGAGGTAACAACGCTACAGCTGTACCACCACGGAATGTGATATCCTGCTGCTAATCTGCCTAAATACTGTGAACGGTCTTTGTGTGGAAGTTGGCCCAGAGCAAAATAGAGCACTGCTAATTACCTTTGAAAGTCCAACACTTCAAGATATGACTACACATGTGCTAACGCTTTGCCATCAGCAGCGCAAATCAGCTTAGTAGCTTAACGCTCAAAGAGTATAAGAAAAAAAAAACAAAATCAAAGAACTATAGTTTTCTGTTGCATGTTTGTATATCTGTATTACTATTGACAAAAGATGACTATGATTTCTGAATGATGTTGACTCACTTAATTTGTTTAAAGTATATGACTGCTAAGCAGTGTTTACACTTGAACTGTATTACCAGCTTGTTTAACATATTCTCACATAATCCATCACTGTCATTCTGCAGTGTTTGTCTTGCCAATGCATATTGCATTAAGTATGAGGCAATACATGTGTGCAAATCATTCTGACATGAAGTCACAGCAATGTCTGATTGAAAGCTCAGTGGTGTGCAACAGTCAATGTGTATGTCACCCCATTATGTGGAACATGTCAGTGTTCCTCACAGTGACACACTGTACAGTAAGGACAGTATGTACATTCATTATAAAAGTATGACATTGCATATGATAATCATAGTGATGTTACATTGTCCTGTGCACACATATGCATTTGTTTCATAATCTGTGATGCACAGTAACATATCTTCTAAACATTGCTTTTTGCAAATATTCCAATGTCCAATTTCACATTGCTGTTTTCTGCCTTCTCCTGTGGTGCCTGTGACTAGGACATTACTTTCTAGGTTATATAACCTACATAAGTAGGAGGTTTGATACCCAACATTGAAGATATGTGTGTGTGTGTGTGTGTGTGTGTGTGTGTGTGTGTGTGTGTGTGTGTGTGTGTGTGTGTGTGTGTGTGTAAGAGACTGTGTGTAGCACTTGGTGGTGTATTCACTTCTCCTGAGAAAAATACATTTAACTGCTCTCACAGCTTATTCCAGTTTTTACTGAAACATCAGGTATGAAAAACACAGATAAGGTCATCTTGACAAAAGTGCACACTCTCCCCTTCATACTCAGACTTCTCTTGTGGTGCTTTTAATTAACACAGTGCTCTCTAGATTATGTAACTAGATAGGGATGAGGTTTGATGCCTACCATGGAATACTTGTGTGCGTGATATGCTTGTTGTTGTCTTCACTTCCCCGAAGGGAATGCATTTAGTTTTAGCACACATATTCCTTTTATCAAGTTTTATGAAGCATCCTGTATGAAGCACACTAATGAGGTCATCTTGACAAAAAGTGCACTCTCTCCCCTTAATAGTCAGACTTCTCCTGTAGCACTTGGAAGTAATATAGTTCTCTCTAAATTGTGTAACTAGATAGGTAGGAGGTTCAGTAACCACCATGGAAGATGTGTCTGCATGATGTTTGTTGCTGTCTCCACTTCCCCTGAAAAGAATGCATTTAAATGTGCACACAGTTCTCTTTTACCAATTTATATGGAAGCATCCTGAATAAAATACACTGGTGAGATCACTTTCCCCTTAATTGTCAGACTTCTGCTGTGGTGCTTGCAAGTAGTACATTGGTTTCTAGACTGTATAACTAGATAGGTAGGAGGTTCAATGTACAACATAAAAATTGTTTGTGTGTGTGTGTGTGTGTGTGTGTGTGTGTGTGTGTGTGTGTGTGTGTGTGTGTGTGTGTGTGTGTGTGTAAGAAGGTATTTAGTTAGGTGAACATGTGCTCAATCAGCCTCAACACTGGATAAATGTTTTAAAATGATGGATGACTACACCATCACCTAAACATTTTTAGACAGTGCTATGTCCACAAATTTGTAAATTAATGCTTCAAATAACAGTATAATGGGTTTAAAAATAACAATTTAATGTTTTTATAGGGAAAGTGTTGCAAATATTTGTTAGGTGGGTTGGGGGCAATATTTGAATGTACTGACATTACATAAACACCATTGTATTGAGTTATTCATTCACATTTGCTTGCAGGATATGAATACATTTTAAACATTCCATCTTCAAAATTAATTCATAGGTTCATAGGTTAGTACTAAGCTAACTGCCCTTGCGAGCCATTTTAAGCCTAGCCACTTATCCCTCGTGAGACTCAAACCCTGCACCTTGTGTTTGTAAGGCAAACACCTTAACCATTAGACCACCCTCCCAACCAATATTTAGTATAACACAACTTAATGTACCAATTCCCCCATTTCACTTCCCTGTACTTGCCCTCAATATGCCATTAATATGTCTGGGCTACAGCTCATACTCATATCTGAGCATTGCCTATATATGATCCATTTTGTGTGAATATTGCTGGCCACAAAAAGGTGCTTGCAACCATGTAGGCATGATGAACAGCATGCTTATTCCATTAGTGCTGCTGCTCATCACTCTAACATGCTTGCATTGTGTAGAAGTAGTGCAGCACCTACATGATTGTTAATGAATCCAAGGGCTTATTTACATTTTTCAAAGGAAAAAGAAACAAATTTAGAATGTACAAGGTTAAAGCATACCATGAATTGTAACACACACTGATCTAACACTCCTAATAGAACATATAATGCAGTCTTGTCATAATTTCATGCAACTATTAACATAAAACATAAATCATTCCACTAACCATAACTGTTTATACTATTTATAGGAAACCTGGGCTGGAAAACTTTCCTTCTTAAAATAATTAACTGATATTCAAGACACTGGCATCATTTTCTAACTTATATATCATCCATTATATCTGGTTTTGTATACATTTCATCCTAGCCCCTTTCTTTATTTGTTTTCCTCTTCCATGAGCTGCTTAAGTTCAGCCATAGTAACTTCAGCAGCCTTTCCCATTTATGCTTTTTCTCTAATAACATAATTAATGCCAATAATATCTGATCTTATGCAGGAAATTCCTCTTCATTTTGCCAGCATAGTGCAAGCAAATCAGGAACAACTATTCACTTTAATGACATGGCAACAACTTCCTAATCAAAAGAGCATAATGTTACAGCCCACATGCACTTATAACCTTAGGAGATGCTGACAGATGCACTGCACTAGTGTTGGTTATCTGGCCTAATGAATATGGTGTTTAAACATAGATCAAAAGATTGTAAGTTTGACTCTTACCATAGTCATCTGAATGTACAATAATTATTTTGGGGGTTGTCCATGTGACCTAATGGATAAGGCATTTGGCTTCACATCAGAAGATAATAGGGTTGGATCATAGGATCCATGGTTACTTGAATGCAAATTAGTGCTTTAGTTTAGCAGTTAACAGAAATGATTGACTATATGAGCTGTTAATAAAATGCTTTATATAGTCCAAGGTTTGAGTTTCTCAGCCTCCATTTGCTGACTGTGTGACTGTAAAAGTCACTTAACCAGACAGTACTGTGGGACAACTGGGAAACTGTGCTAAGCTCCTTAATGTTTGCCTTGACGGTATGCATGCCTAATAATTGCCTATGAAATAATCATTACAGAGTCTTCAGAATTCAGTTTTGTCTGCAGTGAATAACTGACAATCTGCTTATTATAGGCAATCCAAGCCAGAAACCTTTGTGTTTTTTCATATCTTTGCTCCCACTGTTTGTTGACCATCAGCCTACTCCTTAAAATTCAGCCCATTCATTCTCCATCACCTGGATGATAGACAGCTAGGAGGGGCTACCATTTAGACAGCCATCAATGGTCATTCACATTTTGCCAATTTTCTTCTTTGGTCCTGGACTTACACAAACTCAATTAGGTACTGGGGAGCAGAGCCACAACAAGCTTATCTAGTGTCTGATGAAGTTCCCTGATTTTGCATTGCCACAATTCAAGTTGAGGACAACAGATCCTCTCTTTATGAGATGAGGACCAAAGGAAAAAAAATATTCTGCTTAAAAATGTAGCAAACTGCTTGCTGCAAATATAACAGAGGCATACTACAGTTTAAATAACATTGAAAAAGTGCTTCAGAGCTTCAGCATTTTTCAATGCTGGTACTGCAATAGCATCCCAATCAACAATTGCCAATTGTGGTCTCTAACATCTTGTGCCTGGGGCAGCTGGCCTTTCAATCTGCCTTAGATATAACTCTGCCTGGGAGAGATAGGCAATAAGATGTCAGAGGAAGACATCCCCTGATCTCTGCAAGAGTTTTTCTCCAAGTGACTATTCCTCTCCTTGAAGCATGAACAGTGGTCTCTCCAGTCTTCACCAGGGAGATCACTCTGCCCAGTGTGCCTCTGAATCCCTTCAGCCCACTGGAAGAGGCAAGCAGGCCATGCCCTTCAGCTCTCCCTACCTGACTCTGAGTGCCAGGACCAGCACATGAACCCTGGTCATCTAAGTCACAGTAAGGGCTCCATTCCTCTGTAGAATGGAGTCAGCCAAAACTTTAGTCTTTTTGAAGCAACAGCACCACAAAACCCGTCTTCACTAACATAACAGGCAAAGGCACTTTGAAATATCCTCAGCTGTTTTTCCACAGAGTGACATAAGCAACTATGCTTTAAAAGTTACAACTCATGGATATAAAAAAAGTTATTTTTTAGGATAATGCATAAACAAAATATTACTAGGCAACAGCAAGTAATAAAGAGCTCACTGCATTTCATATGTAACAAGTTCCTACACCCTATGTCTCCAACTCTCTGGGTAAGTCACAGCAGACTGTAATTCCCTTCAGTACCTTACAACCATATGAAATTGCATGTGGATATGCACAAAGGCAATAAAAAACATATGTAAGAAATAGGTAAATAAATAAATAGATAATTTAAATAAAGGCAAAAAGGGAGATAGTGCAACAGTGAGAAAGGCATTTGTCTTTTATTATTAGTTTCTCACACAACTACACTATCTGTGGGATTTAATAAACTCCATGTAGGTTCCGCGCAGAGCCTGCACGGAGTGTTTTCGCATATGAAACACTGCTCTTCATGCAGCATCGCACCATGAATATTAATGATGTGCGGCACACCAGTGCTGCTGGTCAAGTAACCTGTAGACTAAATGTGGATTATACCACCCAACCTTTTAGTACAAGAAATCTGGTCAAACACTAAACTAATGGGGGGACAAAGGGTCAAGAATAGGGACAGATTTACTTTGTGTTTGCATGCATTTTCTGAAGGATATGAAATACAAAACTGAAATGTATGTCATTATGTACTGACTTCAACCTTCAGTGATTTTCCAGTAAACCACACATTTTACAAGGAACAGCCCAAAATATGATGCAAACATCTGGACAGTCTGCAAAAATCTGTACAGTCTCCCTTTTGATTTTTTTTTGGAGGCCAGTGTTTGCACGATGTGCCACTTGGCGCAAATGTGTTTAGGTGTGCTCACCTGGTTTGTGTGAAGTACAGCAGTGGGCAAACTGGAGGAATGGACCACCCAGGTTGTAGATAGGACCCACACAGCCACAAACATAAACCAGATGCATTCAATTAATAATATTGGCTATTGCGCAAACACATTCAACAGTGTGAACTTTACATCTAAAAAGATTGTGTATATCATGTCACTACTCCTATGGCAGCAGGTGTTAAGTGTAGGTGTAGAATGCAGATGGTCCAGGGTTCTAGTACAGGGTGTGTGAATTTAGTTTTACAGTTGTAAGATTGCAGATTATAGCAATGAAGGGCAACATACACAAGTGTTTTCTCAACCTTCTTGTGGCAATAACTGTAAATGTAGGAGAACTGTGCATATGGTTCATTTGACTAGCACATTTACACAAATGCCTTTATTCCAAATAATCTCAAAATTGCAGTGCTTGCAACTGTTGCATATCACTTAACATCAAGCAAACATGGTGCCTGGTAGTGTACACCTTGCCTAATATACTTGCATGATGCATGATGCTAAGGAATGTACAATGTTTTCAAATGTTGCAAAACCAAAAAATGCAGACTCAGTAAGCACAAGATGTGCAATAGGTGAGAAAACATCAGCATGTAAAATGCAGTTAGCGGGAAATGCTCATTTTACATTGAGCTTGAGCTATGGCAGGCATGTCAGGAGTTGCTGGTGAGGGTGTGCGCTTTCAGGCACAGAGGTGGGGTGTCCAGGTGTCCAAAGTGTTTGCTGGATTCCTAGTTAAGGAACATGGGTCCTAGTTGCTGCAGTGGAACTATTCAGGCTCCAAATACAAGTCTGAAGCCTGGAATAGTATTACCAGGGGTTTGACCAGTGTTACAGGTATCCCTGTTGAACAATACAGACATCACTTCAATGACCTCTGGAGGAGGAAGCAGGATACCTTTGACCATTTGATTTGGGAATTTACTACGGGGGACACCCCACAGATGTGTAAGTATCAATTTCATTGAGTAATTGTAAGAGTTAAAAGCCAAATATAGTTAAGACTGGTGCTCATAATGGCGTTATGTTCTGTGCTGTTTTTTCCACAGCTGCTATGGAGAGAGCCTCGAATGTCAGGTCACATGCCACATGTTTGTTAGGGATGCGAGAAGCATGTGGTATGTATGCAACAAAACAGTACTGTCTAAATAGTATTTTAATAATAATAATTTGTATGGTAATTTAGAAGCATTAAAAGTTAAAGACTTTTACTTGGTATTTAATACAGTTGTATCAAATTAAGCATGCATATCTCAATTGTAAAAGAAACTGTGCATGCCTTAGTCTGTAGCACAAAGCAATGGTGACATATTCTCAAATAACAGTGAGCATGCATCTCTAAACTGTAAAAGGAAAGTATGCATGCAGTAATCTATAGGACAAAATAACAGTACAGTACTAGAGAGTAGTCATCTGCTGTGGGTTCAGAAAACACACTTCCCAAATATACAATACTGTTAGGTTTTCATCATTATTGCAAAGTAACTTCATACCTCTATTCCAGTTGCACAAATGGCCTTCTGTAAACTGTAATCGGTATAATTGGAATACGCATATGTGCAATATATGCACACATCAAGGATTGGTAGCTGCAATCTGTACTATAGTGTGCCTCTGTTTTGAACTGGGTAGTTTTAAAAGTAATGAAGAAATTTGTTAGGAGTTTATAGTGTTAAAAGTAAAGGTAACAAAACAGAGTCAAATAATTTTATCAATGCTTTGTATGTCACATATGATGTTACTAATGTTCTCCCTTGTTTTCTTTCACCCCAACCTTTTCACTCTTTTCTTTTTGTTTTTTTTATTTTTTGTTTTTTCCCACAGCACAGTGGGGTAGACCTGTCCCACAGGATCCACCTTCCCGCACTCCACTGGCTACAACACCACTGCCCAGTACATCTGGTGCACAACCTGATAGCACCCACTCTGCTACCTGGCCCCTTCAGATAGTTCTGCCCCAGAGGATAGGTCTATGGCTCCCTCTCGGAGCAGTAGCAGAGATGATGAGTTTATCACCTGACAGGAACTGCCAGGGTTAGTGTGTAGGATTGTGTGAACGCCTACATTGGATGGAGAGCAGGCATTCCATCCTTGTAGAGAGTACACATAAGAGATGCAGACATCGGGCTTTGCAGCCAGTAGCATAATGAGGTGACAGTGATGACAGTCTACTGAGTGAAGACTAGATTCTCACTGTAAAGTGCCTTGATGTGCATGGGACCTGGATTTCCCACCCTCTCCCCAACCATGGGGTGCACCCACCTTTCATGTCTTTCACTGTCCCTGTCTCATGTCCTGTTTGTATTCTCTGTCTATAATTGCATCCTCACCTGCCCAACTTACCTCACCCAGATATTCCTACATTCATTCCCCAACATCCCTCTCTCTCTCTCTCTTAAAAAAAAAAAAAATTGTCCATACATAGAGCTCCGTTTTTCACGTGTCTTCATGACACACTTGATTCGGTCCAATTCCCTATACAACAGATTGTGTTGTGGTCACTCCACTCTCTGGAAGTGACAGTCCAAATTCATGTAATATTTTGCATGTATGTTCATGTTTTATTCTTGAAGTAATGGATAGCTATGGCTGTTGTCTACATCCTTCCTGCACATTCCTTCCCTTCTTTCACTTTGTTTTTCCCCCTGCTTGCTCCTCATTTCACCACTTTCCTGTCTTTGTTAAGGGTAGATCATGTTTATTAAACCTGGTGGACTTCTTCAAGAATGTCACTAAAGCCTGGATGAAGGCAAAACACTACATACAGACTATCTTGACTTAGTCAAGGCTTTTGACACAATTCCCCACTCAGGCATCACCGAGAAACTCACACAGCTGGGAATTAACCCATATGTCACTAGACTGGTAGCCAACTGGATCAGTGACAGAACGCCTACAGTCAAAGTTGGGGTTTCCACCTCTAGCAGCAGACCAGTTACCATTGGTGTACCACAAGGATCTGTGCTAGATCCCTTACTGTTTGGAATGTATTTCCCAGATGTCCAGAGGAAAATAGATGGCCTGTGGCTTACCATGTTTGCCTATGACTGCAAACTGGGTGCAATCACTGAGTCACCCAACAATGTTGACATACTACAAAAAGGGATTGCACAGACAAAAGATTGGTACCAAAGCCATGGAGTCAAAATAAACCTAAAATAATGCATTATCATCCCTTTCAGCAGAGGTGAAATCCCTACACATTACAAAATTAACAGTAACCCCCCTCCTTAGCTGAAACCCCATGGTGAGAGATTTGGGAATACAGGTTGATAGCAACCTTAACTTCAATCACCATGAGTCCACAGTGGTAAGGAAGGCCTTCTATGTTGCACAACTCATGAGTAAGGCCATCACATCCAGAGTTAAGGATGTTATAACTCCCCTGTACTCATCCCTCATAAGACCACTTATAGAGTACAATGCTTACTTCCGTATGTACCTCACCAGACACCTGCAACAGCTACAGCCCTCAGAGTTTTGTCCTTAAGAAAATTCAGGGCCTACAACACATGACCTAAATGGACATACTGAAGGCCCTGTCACTGTACTCTGTATCTTATAGGCTGCTGAGAAGCAACATGTGGCTGGCCTACAGAGCAGTCTCAGACCCTGCTCTAATGGAAATGCTGCACATCCACAAGTCACATGGGACAAGATTCACTGACTATAGGGATCTTAACCTAACCTGCGACATTAACAAGACATGCTGGAGAGACAGATATGTCTCCCAAAAATTGTCACGACTCTGGAACAATCTCCCAATTCACGTAAAACAGAGCTCCTCAATGACCCTATTTAAGTGTAACTTAGACAACTGGATGGGAGACTATAAGTTTACCCCAGGTGTGTCACCCATGTTCTTCTTGGATAAGGACAGTTGGTGCTGATCATACACTTGAGCTGCAAATATAGATCATACAACTTGGTCAGTAAGGGAAAAATGGTATAACATGGCTAGGCTTATAAAGGCCCTAGAGCCAATAGCCTATTAACCTCCTATGAACCTAAGGTGATGTCTGCCTGGTTTCCAGGCCAGTGTCTGATTCTGCTCTGGTGGCATGACTGCACATGCAATAATCTGATATAGCTGATTACATCGGCATTATCTGTTGAGCATATGGTGATAACAGTGTCCCACATGCTGATGTAAAAGGCTCTCTGTAATGTCAAGTAACAGTTTACATACGCACACACACACACACACACACACACACACACACACACACACACACACACAATTTACTGCAGTGAGAACAGAACCCTTACCTATCTAAGTACACAGAACACAGTACTATACGCATATACCATGGCACAAGTCTGACCTTTACACATCTGCAGGTCATCTTATAGTGGATGACATCAGCCGCCACGTGGGAGACAAGAGGTTGGGATGGCTGCATGAAATGGATGTGTAGGCTTGTACAAGTATTAAAAGACTAAAAAGCTATGCCATTGGAGAAGTAACTGTAGGATAGCATGTCTATTCTGCTGAGTAGAGATACACACACACCCAGCCGACTGCAGTGAGAACAGAACCCCTACCTAAGTACACAGACTATAGACCACAGTATTCTATGCAAGCGCCGCGGCACAAATCTGAGTTTTACATTGCTGCAGGTCAACTTATAGTGGATATATCAGCAGTGCATGATGGAGAAGAAAGTGGGAGGCCTACTGAACTGGATGTGTAGGCAGGTACAAGTATCAAAATACTGGCAAGCCATGCCATTGGAGAGGTAACTGTAGGATAGCATGTCTACTCACTAGACTGCAGTGAGAACAGAACCCCTACTTATCTAAGTACACAAACTATAGAACACAGTATTCCATGCAAGCGCCACTGCACAACTTTAACTTTTACATTCCTGCAGGTCAACTTATAGTGGATGATATCAGCAGTGCATGTTGGAGAGAAAAAGGGGGAGGCCTGCCTGAAATGAATGTGTAGGCAGGTGCAGGTATCAAAATACTGTAGGATAGCATGTCTACTCTTTGCAGTAGAGATGCACACACACACACACACACACACACACACACACACACACACACACACACACACACACACACACACACACTTGACTACAGTGAGAACAGAACCCCTACCTAAGTACACAGACTATAAAATACAGTACTCTATGCAAGCACCATGACACATGTCTGACTTTTACATTGCTGTAGGTCATTTTATAGTGGATGACATCAGCAGTGCATGTTGGAGAGAAGAAGCTGGGAGGACTATCTGAAATGGATGTGTAGGCAGGTGCAGGTGCAGGTGTCAAAATCCTGTCAATTTATGGGATTGGAGTTATAACTACAGGAGACACACTTGTTCTTTTGGCTGGACACACACACACACACACACACACACACACACACACACACACACACACACACACACACACACACACACAGTTGACTGCAGTAAGAACAGAACCCCTACCTAAGTACACAGACTGCAGAACTCAATACTTTATGCAAGCATCACTGCACTAGTCTGACTTGTATATGGCTGCAGGTGAAGTTATGGTAGATGACATCAGCAGGCCATGTGGAGGACAACAGGTTGGGTGGTCTGCATAGGCACATAAATTCATAGGTTCATATGAGGCCAGCTGCCTAACTGCAGAGTGTGTCCTAGATGTGTAGATGCCTAGCTGTGTAAAAACACAAGTACCTTATTGAGCATAGTTGGATGTTTGAGTTTAGCAGAGCAAGGTTGTTAGCACCATCCACTTGCCCTATCCATGAGGGAGCACACAACATTATATATTACAGTTTGTAGTGTGGTTCATATATGTGTGTAACAAATACTGAGCCCCCAGGGTTGTACTGCTTGGGAGAGGGGGTCAGCACATGTATGTATTGTGAATATATGATGTATGCTTAGAATGTGCCCTGAATTTGCAATGTTTCCACATGTAGTTTTATGTTATACAAAAGAAATGGACAATAAAC
The DNA here is from genome assembly GCF_019279795.1 of Protopterus annectens. Taxonomy (NCBI): domain Eukaryota; kingdom Metazoa; phylum Chordata; order Ceratodontiformes; family Protopteridae; genus Protopterus; species Protopterus annectens. Next base: position 1,450,441,187 of record NC_056731.1, on the reverse strand, counting down.
ACAATTAAGAAAGCATCATATATACAGTTCCATAGTGCAGTGAACAGTGGGTTTACACGATGCTTAAAAAAGTGCACAAACTTGAGCCTCATTGCGAATGTCAGTAAAAATAATACTATATGGAATATAGTGTATTTGAACCTGGGACACTTACACCTCATGCCACAATAATGTTGAGGAATAAGTTGTCTATGTTGCATTTCTTTGCTGTAAACTGCAATGTCACAGCAGTAAAGGAAAGGTTGCACACTCTGTACTAGAACCTAGTAACATCTGTACTCCAGGCCGGGTTTTTCCAATGGCCAAGGGCATTAATTGAATGTATCTGGTTACTATTTTTGGCTGCCTGCTTCGTAGGTGGTTGACCGTGCTTCATTCAAATCAGATAAACACAGCCATTACCTGCTTACTCTGTTTGAGCTATGCTGCGCATCATGCAAAATGTGCAATGAAAAACCGGAAGAATAAGAAAGAAAACCTTAGTAATGGACACGTGTAAAATAAGTGTCTGTTGTCACATGTTAAGGTACTTTTTGTACAAATCTGCCACTACTTACTGCATTACTGCACCAAGTTAAGATGTACAAGGATATGCCATAATAATATTACAGAATACATTCTAGGTTCAGGACTTAACCTTGTAAATGCAGCAGTTGACACAATTTTATTTCAGGTCTAAAATTTCCTTGTCTCTACTCCAATGGTGTTGAAGTATGCTGGAAAAAAATGAATGTAGTCTACATGGATGCTTTATATCTAGTTGAATAGCTCCACCATACTGAAAATCACCTGCTTATGTTGTAATTATCACCTATGAAAAACATCTGCTACTTGAATATATCAACGCTGTTGGTGCCCATTAATACACAATGCACACCTACATGTCACTGCATGCACCGGCACTGCATGTACCAATGCTGAAATAAGGTGAACACAGGGATTCTTATTACTTTTATCTGTGCCTGTGATATTGCACAAACATACAGCTCAAAAAGTGGAGAGAAGGGTGTACTACCCTGTAGTAGAAGCCCTTCTATAATCTAGCCCTACACATACACATGCTGTCAAAGGAATAGTTATGTGACAAGTACCTAGAAACCTGCCATTCATTGCTCTGTTACCCATATTTGCACTATCACAGCATCTCACAAGCAAGGATGAAAATTAAAAAATAAAATTTAACTTCATGCTAACAGATAGGATACATTTTAACAAACAATAAAGAAGATGGCACAGAATTTGTGGATTGTGCACTGCTTATATGCACTTTTACACTTCACATGCCTACATGCACACCTCTGTAAGTGTAATCTGACTCACTCACCTGATGTCATCGTTCACTGTTGCCATGCATTCAACACAAACACTGTGGAAGTGCCTACATGAAGTGAACATCCCTGTATGGTTACAGGTTTTTGGGATTCAGCAATTCTAATGACTTCTGACCTCATTTTCATCTTCACTATGCTGACAACCATGAAGCTACACAGTTGGTAACCGTGTAGGCAGGGAAACTGAAAGAGATCCCAATGTTGTACAGTCAATGGTATATCTCTGCACAGAGGAATGCAGGTTTTGGATTCTATATTTCATGGGGTTTACACTTTTAGCTATCTACATTAGTTACGAGTACAATGTTCATTTGGGGGTGGAGGTGCAAAGCTGCATTTATGTCATGGCACTTAAAAAGGAATTATTGCTATTGTTAATATAATTTACTAGCATCCAACATGTCTGATAATGTCATAATGTGTGTGGTTATATATTAGGGTCAGTTCCCCTTTGTGTGGCTATATTCAGGAAAACGTTTGAATACATGGCCAACATGAACACAGAGTCTACACAGTTGCTTTACAACTTGTTGAATTGTTCGACTTTGTTGATTTGCTTCATTAGCATACAATTCCGCTACTTATACTGTAATTTGCAAGCCACAGAAGTTTTTGTGTTTGTGCATAAGTGTGCTCTGCTATGTGGAATTTACTGAATCTAAAAGTTTTTTTTGCCTATGTGCACATTGCACAGCAACACACACATGGTCAAAGTGATTGTGTAGGCTTTATTGACTCTCTCCCTATAACTTTTCCTTTTTTTCCTTCCTGCCATTTAAGTGGTTATAACATATCAGTAGAAAACTAAGACATGCTTCTCTTGAATGTGAACAGTGGAATCCCTCCCCTCTTACTTTGGACTGATAGTTTAGCTTCATACCTCACAACCGCTCAGTGCAAGAAATCTGGACAAGGCCTAAAATAATAACGGGGACAAAGCACCCAAAATAGGGACACCTTTAAAATATTGCCCTCATAAACTTAGAAAGTTGCTAGAATAACAGGATTTGAGTTAGCATGCATTTTCTGAAGAATATAAAGTCTGAAACTTAAATATATGCCATTATTTAATTACTTCAATCCTCAGTGATTTGCTAGAAAAACACAAATTTTATGAAGAACAGACCAATGAGGCAAAAATCTGGACATTATGCAAAAATGTGGCCAGTTGAAAGGTAGTCTATGTCTTGTAATAATGTGAGTGGAAGACCAGAGCACAGTGTCACAAATGCCTCCTGTGGAGATAATCCTAAAGGCTCCATTGGTTGCTGTTTCTTTAGCAGACTGGAGTTTGACTTGCAATGGAATGGTTTGTTGACTGAATTATTGCAAAATACAATGCAATTAACAACCATAGGTTTACAGGTTGTTACTAGGCTAATGAACACTAGGGCCCTTACAAGCCTAGCTGCTCATCCTAAACTATTTGAGTCCCTGAGTATCATGGTCATCTATTTGTATGGGGGGTTGCTAGTTAGGAAAAACACTTTTCTTATTGATGGCATCTGTCCATAAGAGACACAGGAGCCAGACTGGGAGTAAACTTACAATTTCCCATCTTATTGTCAATGATTCATTTGAAAAGGATCAATGATGAACTCTGTTTTAAATGACTGGTGAGCCTATTCCATAGTGTGGGGATCCTTTGGGACACATATCTATCACTCCAGTACATTCTGTTTATGTCGCAAGTGAAGTTCTAAGCCCTGGGTAGAGTGTTTTTGTTTGTTTTGTGTATGTACAATAGATCCATCAGGGCTGGTTATGAAGAAGCCCTGTAAGCCAAGCAAAGATCTCCTCTCAGCAATCGGTAGGAGACTGAATACAGTGACAGAGCCTTTAGGTGGTCAGTGTAGGACAGGGTATTCATGCCTTGAATTCTTCTGATGAGAAACCTTTGTGGGCATTTCAAATGTTGGAAGTGTCAGGTTAGACACATACCAAAAGGGGCACTGTATTCAGTGACAGGTCTGATAAGGGCCTAATAGACTGGTGCTATAACTTTCTTGGACCTGGATGCCATATCCTTACTTACAAGCTGTGTGACATAGAATAATTTTTCTTATTATATTAGCTATGTGTTGATGAAAGGTCAGATTGCTGCCTATATATGTTCCCAGATCCCTTACTACTCGGTTGACTCTTAAGCATGTTTTACCAGTGGATTAATGAAATAAGGTTGACAGTTTCCCAAAGGACATTATAATACATGTTTTAGCATTGAGGTTTAGGCTATGGCTTTGGCACCAGTTATTTGAGGGTGTTAAATCCTCTTTCAAGATGCTGATGTCTTGGGGGGACTCTATTATAGCTCCCAATTTACAGTCATCTACGAACTTGGTTTGCCAGAGGCCTTAAATGTTAGCCTTGGCTTCCGAGACGTAGATGGCAAATAGGAGCAGGCCAACCAATTAGAAACTCTCTGCTTATCTGCTGGAATGCTCAACATTTTCTGAACAAATGAAACTGAAAGATGACAAGATTTCCAAATGTCTTTGGATATGGGATAAAACTCCAAAGTTATCACTGAGACTCTGTAATGCAGAAGCCCTCACAGGAGAATTCTGAGGATTAGTACAATGTAATGGCAAATAAATATTCCAATTAAGTGCAACTTTATTTATGACTTTAGGCCTGAATTAAGTTCCTAGACAATGAAAGCCAGTCTTTATGTATGATAGAATATAGCTTAATCTCTCATGTCTCATCTTCCAACTCAGAAAATCATAAAGCTTCTACTTCAGCTTCAATGTTATTATAGGACTTATCCCTTAAGCAGTTAAATGAAACATCAAAGAAAACCCAGAAGTATAATGCAATACAAAACAGTGCTGGTGTGACTTTGAATAATAAAGCCATTTGGATCTACTACAGCTGCCTGAGCCACAGGTGTATACCTGTACTACTACCTCACAAACAGAGACTCAGGCAACTTGTAGCTGACATGGTCATCCACTCATGCATGCACTCAAATAATGTGTTTGAGTCGGTGAGGGAGCTATGAAGAGAGAGTGGAGCTGCCACACCTTTGCCCAAACACAGTACTGGAGTTCAGACAAGGTTAGTGCAGTGTCCATGGGAATGGGAGTCTGGCTGGGGTTTTAGGTAGTAATCAGGAGGTTTTTAGGTTTAGGGAGAGAGAAGGGAGTCTTAGGTTAGGGAGTGGGAGAAGAGTTTCATGGTTAGGGAGTGATAGGGAACTTTAGGATTAGGTTGCGGGAAGATAGTTTTAGGTTTAAAGGCGGAGAAGGGAGTTTAGGGTTATGGAGCAGGAGTGCTGTTTTACTGTCAGGGAGTGAATAGAGACCAGGTTTAGGGAAGGAGGAGTGGAGATTTAGATTTAGGGAGTGATCAGGGACTTGATTTAGGGATTGGAGTTCTATGGTTAGGGTCAGGGACAGGTGGGAGTTTTTAGGGATAGATTTGGATTCTGGTAGGACTATATAGTTAAGTAGGGGCAGGTGGTGGGAGAGATAGATAATTTACTAGGGTCAAGCTGGTGGGAGTTAGGGCACTTGCCAATTAAAGTAAATGAGAGATATCAAGTGGGTCTTGAGTTTGCAGCATGCGAGTATTTGCAGTAGACCCAAAGCTATTCTCTAAGCAAAATGCTTTAAATGGACAGAAAAATAAGTTCAAAGCATTTTTTTTTAATCTTTTTAAGTCAAAGTTCAGATGCCATGCAAAAAAGTTTAGACACTCTAAAGGGTAGTACTTCATTCAAAAACAATTTAAAAGTGGCTACAAAAGAAAGAGGCATCTCCCAAGGGAAACAAAACTGCAGCAGCAGGACAGATTTGTGTGCCAGATAATATCTCTTTGGACTAGACAGCCTTGAATAACAAAATTATGGTCACTATGGATTGAAAAAGGATCCTAGCATGGTGGCAAACATATCTGTGCTTATAACTCCCACATTATCTTTCCAAATTCCTGAAATACATCTGTAGAGAGCTGCCAGTTTTGAACCAGATGGATCTTGCAGTTCAGCTGACTTGTTAAGCCACTGTAGTTCCAAGCCATATGAATAGTTGTCAGATGGATACTAAAAAACAAGATATATTGCTTGTTTATGTACCACATTACTATATTATTGTCAATAACTAACTGCAGTGCACTTTGACTTGGGAAATTCTAGAATGCCATAATGGTCAGTTAAACTGTCAATAACTTCTTCTGCTTGATATGTGATTTGTTGTGTGTGACGGGACAGAAAACTCTCATATTGTCACAAATTCTAGATGAGCTCCTCAACCAAACTTTGGTGCATCCACTGTTAATACTTGAGAATGCAGTTAAATTAGAGAAGGGACATGTTTTCTTTCATTGAACTATTTCCACCTAACAGAGCAGTTTTTTGATTAAGGGAGGGATCACTTGAAGGTTAAGATCCCTGGAGCGAGTGACCCTTATGAAGTTTGATTTACAAATGTGTACCATTTCCATCAGGGCTGGTCAGAGACTGCCCTGTAAGCCAGACACAGGTCATCCCTTAGCAATCTGTAGGAGACAGACTAGAATACAGTGACAGGGCTGTCAGTCTTTTCATGTAAGACTTGTTTTGTTTGCCCTGTAATTTCTTGGTGAGAAACCTCTGTAGTCTCTCCAATTGTGCAGATGCCTGGTGAGGAACACGGAAAAGGAGCATTGTACTCAATTATTGGTCTGATGAGGGCCAAGTATAATGGAATTATAACATCCTTAGAGCTATATGCAATGCCTTTACTTATAAGATGTGCCACATAGATTTCCTACTACTGTGGATATGTAATTGTCAAAGTTCAAATTACTATTAGCTTGAGTACCCGGATCATGTACCACTGGGCCGACTGTTAGGGGGGTGCTCTCTATAATGCCATACCTCTCAAAAGTAGTGATGGTCACTGCATGTCCTCGGTTTAGCACCATACATTTGTACTGGAAAATCATTAAAGAGAGAAGTAAGAATGTAATGATACACATTGCAGTTTCAGACTTCACCGGCCTCACAAGATTATTCAAAATTAAGTTGGGAAATTTTGATGCGATCAGCTGTCTAACTCTAACTTTCTAAGACCAATATAAGTGGGGCCCCTCCTGTCTGGCATATACTTCTCAGAAGTACAGGCAAGCATGGAAGGGCTGTGGCTGACTTAAGTTTGCGGACAACTGCAAACTGGGTCCTATAATAGAGTCTCTGGCCGACATGGAGATCCTCCAGAAGGGGCTAAATGAGACTGATGCATGGTGTCAAAGCCATGGTCTCAAGCTAAATGCAGAAAAATGCATAGTAATCCCCTTTGGAAAAAACAGAGTACCTGCAAACTACAACACAGGAGGTAATCCCCTGAAATCTGAAGAAGAAATAAGGGATCCAGGGACCCAAGTAGATAGTCAGCTTTCCTTTGATAACCATGTTGCTAAAGTGGTTAGAAAATCCTTCTATGTAACCCATCTGATCACGAAAGGGTTCACATCAAGATCTAAGGATGTAATGGTGCCCCTCTACTCTTCCCTCATCAGACCCATTATTGAGTACAATGCACCAATTGGAATTTACCTGGCTAGACATCTCCAGCAGCTGGAGAGACCACAGAGGTACCTAAACAAGAGGATTACTGGCCTCAAACAGTTGCCCTATGCAGCACCATTAAAAAAGCTAAGACTATTCTCTGTTGCATACCGCTTTCTCAGAGGCGATTTCTGTCTAACATACAGAGCCATGTCCAACCCAGAATTGTTGAACATGCTCCATCTTAGCAAAACCAAATCTACTCGAGCTACACACTCTAGGGATATAAACCTCAACACAACAATGAATAGAACATGCTGGAGGGATAGATTCCCTTCGCAGAGACTTCCCTTACTATGGAACAGAGTCCCGATCTACATAAGACAGAGCCCCTCACTATCACTCTTCAAGAGGAACCTTGATGAGTGGACGGGTAACAGAAAGTCCACACCGGGGATCACACCAACAGCACTACTAGATAGGGGCCAAGGGTACTAGCTGATAGTACAAGGGTCTAGGGAACTACTAAAGGGGCGGTGAATACCGCACAACATGGCTGGGCTAATATATGCCTTCGGGAAGATAGGTTCATAGGTTCATAGGTTGGTACTGGGCTAAGTCAAAGGTACAAGTACCAGTTCAATATCACAAATGCACTAAGCACAAAATCAGCTAAGCTCCCTGAGAATCAGACACAAAGCTTATGTATCCCTGAATCTAAAAGATGCAAAACAGGGATATGGCACAGTTATCATCGCTTGCACAGACTGTTGTGCGGGAGGGCAGGAAGCCTAGGCTGACACAAAAGGTCCGTGAGTATGTGTGAGTTAGAAAGAGGTGCAGGCAGATATTTGGTAAACCAGCAAATGGCCAGTGAAACAAAATGCGTTTTAAGCTGCACTGCTGAAACATGTAACTGGTGTGTGTGTGTGTGTGTGTGTGTGTGTGTGTGTGTGTGTGTGTGTGTGTGTGTGTGTGTGTGTGTGTGTGTGTGTGTCTGTAGGGGTGCTCCAGGTGAAATCACTGTGTGAGTGTCTGCATGAATACAGCCAAGCTCTGCTGAGCTAGCTTTACATCTTGGTATGTTGGACAGTTGTCAGCCATGCATGGTAGAGGTGGCAGTTTATCTTTGTTGTCCCAAACCATGAGAACTGGCTCTGCCAGGAGTTATACTGACATGTTCACGCCCATGATCAGATGCACCATTACTACCTGAACGTGACTGATGTCTGCTGGATGAGCTCCCTTCATGAGGATGACCAGGACCACAACCCCATAGCCTGTCAGGTCTGAGTGTGGACAGCTCACCCACTGATGGAAGTGCTGCCACTATGGGAATGTGATTGGGTACATGGCCATGTTGGCTAACAGCAGATGATGTGGCTGACCTACACCCACAAGTTTGCCATTCCCCTCCCAGCAGATGTTCCATCACAGACACCACTTGTTCCTTCACAGGCACCCCTCATTCTAGTGTGTCATTCATCCAAGCCATTGAATCAGCAACATGGTGGAGGCAGTCACACATGACAGCCTGTGCCACATCTACAACTGTAAACATTTCTCTGGAGCACCTAAGGAAATGTGCCTGTGCCTCCATGATGGCCCTAAATATATGTTGAGTGGCATGGGAAGACACATCTGGATCAGGTGGAGGATGGACAGCAGGCCTCCTCTGAGCACCCCTAACAATTCTCCTGTGTGGCACCTCACACCTACACTTTGGCTACGGCCAGAGTTGACAGGCACTGAAGCCACAGTAACTACACTTCCCTGATCAGTTGTCTCACCCTCCACCTGTCCAATATCTGAAGGCTCACTGGAATGGGTAGGCATAGGCCTACTGAATGTGTCTGATGGAAGGGCTGTACATAAACCTTAGTGTTAGATTCAACCTCTGCACTCCCCAACTGTGCCTCTGTTTGGCCACCACCATCATCAGAGTCTGCTGATACAGTGGTATCAGGTGGTACCAAAATAATAGCCTCTGTTAAGTGTTTTCCTCATAAACAAGTATCCTCACCTTCAGTTTTCCTAGCTATATGGTTGCCTTTTTATATGTTGCAGATTCAAGGTTGATAGCACAGTGAAGGTGCAAATGAGGTGTGAACTGATTAGAACTGTTGAATCCCAAATACTTGGCTTAATTTAGGAGATGTAAAAATGGTGCAGGCACTCCCTCAGTGTTTGTTTTTAATAGATTGCAACTATGAATGATTACTGGTTGGGAGAAGAAAAACACAACAGCACTGCAGGCTGACCTACATCCAGCTGGTGTGTCAGGTTACAATGAAGTGTTAGATGTAAGCTTGGAAATGTAAGTACGTAGCACACAATTCATAGGTTCTTTTCATTAACATCCAACCTCCTCTTTCTTTATTGGCAACTGCATATGATGTTATTTCCATTTAATGTCCTCACACATTTTAAGGCCAATGGTATAGAATGGCTTACAGACTGCAGATTACTGATCAGATAAGAGAAGACTGATCTTCAAACACCAAGAGGTTAGACAGAGCTGTATATTTTCAAGTAATAATCATAACTAGTTGTGCGATCACTTAGTGTACTACATCCAAAAATATTAAATGTACAACTAACAGTTGATGGTTTTATATTACTATAGATTATATTGCAGTTGGATGTATGCAGAATGATGGCAGTTCCTTGCTGCAAAGCTGTTTGTGTGGCAAAGAGGAATAAGGCACCATTCCTGTGCTCTGAAGGTTTATTGGAGTTAGAGTTCAAATCCAGATCTATGTAGACATATCTGATGTGAACCACCATTTTCTAATGTGTATGTCATAGACTGATTTTGCACATTTCAACTACTTGTTCCTTTTTTCTTTTCTTCCTTGTTTTTTTTTTTTAATTTTTTTGGGAGTGGGCAGTGTTTGGACAATGTGATGCTTAGCCCAATTACAGGAAATGGAGGAAATGAATGTCAGGTTTGGCTGTGCTTATCTCATTTGTATGAATCACAGCAATGGACAAACTGGACAATCGGACCACCCAGGAAGCAGTCAGAACACCTGCAGACAGAACCTAGACAGCCAAAAATAGAAACTTGATACGTTCAATTAATTCTATTGGCACCATGCAAACATGCTAAGTGGCACTGCATAGCAGTTAACACAGGAACCTTAAGAATGATTAGTAAATTAGGGAATGTCATGTAACTAGACCTGTGGCAGCAGGTGTAAGTGTAGGCCTGGAGTACATATGGTCCTAGGTTCTAGTACAGGGTGTGCAACCTTTTTTCTTATTGTTGTGACAGTGCACTTTATAGCAATGAACTGAAAAAATAGATAAGTCTTATTTCAAACTTCTTGTGGCAATAGGTATAAGTGTAGGACGGCCAAACACATGCCCCTGGGTACTAAGGCAGGATATTCCATACACATTTACTGTTGTTGCACTTTCCATTATATTCACTTTCACTTATAACACATTAGATAGTGGATCTGATATGAATAATATGCATGAGGGATGAGACACTATTATTATGTTTTCAGATGTATGAGTGAGAGTATACTGTGTACTGTAGTTCTGTAAGTATAATTCTGCTATCCAGAAGTGCATGGGCTTCACATTTGCCTAAGACACATACACAACTGGATCTATATCCAATAACCTTGTCAGGTCACACACATACATGTGTAACAGCTCATATTGTCACCTATATTTATGTATGATTCCTGACAGTGTCTGAGCAGCAATTCTTCTGTGGCAAAGATGGAAAATCAACACTGTAGAAGAAACGGTTTTGTCCAGTATGCCTAGGCATGAATCCCACAGTGTAAAAATCAATCTTATCAGTGTATAAAGGTAAAAACAAATATATTGGGTAATTACATTTATGTCCCGGTGCATGTCTGCAAACCTAACTCACCTAACCAGTTACTTTCCAATTTCCAATATATATTTCCAGGCTACATTAGTAGACACCCCTCAAACTTAGGCCAGCTGTCAGGTTAACCTTCCAATTTCAATTATTTAATTCCTCTCCACTTACCATCATGCAAACATGTTGCTCAGGTTTGTGCATTACCAGTAAATGTGATAATTGGAACTGTCAGGAAAGCATCAGTCTTCATTGATCTAGTTCTGTGGGTAGACATGGCTGGCATTAGTGGGGAAGGTGCCAGGTTTAGGGCATAAAGGTGGAGTGTCCAGGAGTCCAGGATATTTATTGAACTCCTGGTAAAGCATCACAACCAAAGGCTTCTGCAATGGGACTATTCTGGCTCCCTGTACAAGTCTGAGGCATGGAATAGTTTAGCTCAGGCTTTATCCAGTGCCACTGGTATCCTGCACACTGGAGAGCAATGTAAGCATCATTTTAATGACCTACATAAGAGTAAAAGGGATACTATCAACTGTTGGTTGGAGGAATTTGAGACTGCGGACATCCCACAGCTGTGTTAGCATAAAATAAAGAGTACTTGTGGGACTTAGAAAGCTTAATATAGGCAAGACTGGTATGCACAATGCTCTTCTGCTCTTCTCCCAGCTGCCACAGAGTGTGAGTTCAATGTCTGGGCCATGTTGCTTGATTGGAGAGACTGAGGGAAGCAAGTGGTATGTGTGAAGAAGAAGAGAAGTGTTATTGTAGCATTAAATGTTAAAGATAGCTTTTTTGGTATTTTATAAAGTTGTATCAAATTGAGCATGCATATCCCAACTGTAAAAGCCATAGCACAAACCAGTTGTAAGAGTCCAATATTAAACTTTAGTCAGAGGCTGTGGGTTCAAATACCATAATTCACAACTATACAATACTATTTCTTCAATAATGTTTACATTAATTTAAAAACACTATACCAGTGGCACAAATGCCCTGCTGTAAACTATAATCTGTATAACTGGAACATGCATTTGTGCAATATATGCATATTTCAAGGATTACTTTCAGCTGTCTCTAGTATAGTGTGTATCTATTAGGAGGTATACTTAAATGTAATACTTAAGATAAAAGAGTTGTATAATTGTATTAATGCATTGTATGCCACATATGATGGAACAATTTTATCTAATTTTTTTCTCTCACTCCAACCCTTACCTCTCGTTTTTTATTTTCTATTATGTATCATCAAAATATCTCCATGTCATACATGTGCATCACATCACTAAATGCTCCACAGCACAGCGATGTAGGCCAGCAGTAGTGGATCAACCTGCTCCCACTCCGGCACCAATGCCCTGCCTGTCTGGTAGACAAGCTGGCAGCACTTCCTCTGCTGCCCCTGTACTACCTGTGCCCACAGGTACTCCTGCCTAGGAGGCTGGTGCAGTGGTAGCCTCAGGGAGCAGTGGTGAAGGTGGTGATTTCATCACCTGCAGCAAGAGGGCAGGAATGATGGGTAGGGTCATGCTCTGCACCATTGGTGCACATCGATGCCAGATGGAGAGCCTGCTCTCCCTCATGTTCTGTAGGAGAGGGAGAATACATCAAGCACTCTAGTCACCAGCAGAGTAAGGTGACAGTCCAGTGGGTGAGGAATCGATTCTCACTGTCTCCAAACTTGATGGTCATAGGTCTGAATTGTCCCCTCCCTCATCCCAATCACTGTGTCCCCCAACCTTTTGTGTCCATCATCATCCCTGTCTCTTGTCTTGTTTGTCTTGTATGTTTGCAATTGCTTCCTCACCTATCCACTTTACCCGACCCAGACATACCTATATCCCTTCCCCATTGCTGGGGCCTCTCTTCCTCTCTTACTGAAATAAAAAATGGGCACCTGTCCCAGAAAAAAAATCATCCCATACATAGCTCTCCATTTTGCACATGTGTCTTCTTGACAGACTTGATTTGGTCTAGTTGGCTATACAACATGATTTCATTGTGGTCACCCCCTTTGTGGAGGTGACAGTCCAAACTCAGTTAATATTCTGTACATGTTTTCAATTTACACTGTTAAAGAAATGGATAGCTGTGGTTCTTTCCTACCTTTCTCCTGCACATTTCTGTACTGCTTTCCAATTGTTCTTCCCCCCTGCTTACTCCCCATTTCAGCACTTTCTTATCTATCCTATTTTCACCATTTTAATCTAGTAAAAAAATATCACACATAAGTAGCAGAAAGAGCAATGGAGCTCTTCACTTTTTGGGCTCCATGTTTGCTCAGAGGTGTGCATCACGCACCAATGTGCAGCAATTGTGAGCAATGGCAAAATGCTGTGGTTGCCTACATGCAATGCAGCTTAGCACTGCTGCACTATTCCAACATGCAGCAACACATGTTGTTGTTGTGTCTTTCTGCTTTTCCCGGTTAGGGGTCGCCACAGCGGAACTCCGGTCCACTAATGATTGGCAGTAGATTTTTACGTGCTGAGTTGCCAGCCCTGACGTACAATCTTCAACAAAGGTACGCCCATTCATGCATGTCTCCCCACAGAAGATGGTCTAGCTGAGAATCAAACAGGACAACGTCTTACTGTGAGGTGACAACGCTACCGCAGCACCACCACCGCAGTCAGAATTTGTCATTGCATTATCAATGTTTATTTAAAAGTATTTCAAAATATTAGCTCCACCTGGATTCAAACTCTGTATCATCTGGGCTCAAAAAGAAATGTATCAATGCATTTATACCTGCTCCCACAGTGTCAGTTAAGCAGTAGGTGTATTTCATAGATTCAATACTAATTTTCAGCCTTTAGCAATGCAACTTGCATTTGAGCACCGGTTAACTATGCGCAAACAGGGAAAGTAATGAAAATGTATACCTAGCATGCGCAAACACTTTGCCAACCATTGCTCAAACCCACTGCTTGCCGTGCTATGGAAAAATAAATATTATTATGTATTACTGCTGTTTACTGTCCATTTCTTTTCTATGACATGAAATTACATGTGGAAACATAACAAAATTAAAGGCTCTATCTAACAATATGTCACATATTTTCAATACAGCCATGTGTTGCCTCCGCAAGCACTGCAATCCTAGTGTCACAGTATTTTTCCACACATATTTCACCTACACTACAGAAATTAATATCAAATGTTGTGTGATATATAATGCACATCAATCTAGTAACATGTACAACTAGAACTATTGACCCATTAGCCTAAAAAGCCTTATCTGCAAAGTTAGGGAAGGAATCAACATGGACTATATCCACAGGGACATAGGTAACCTTTAATATACTTGACCCAACCCATCTTGGTTTTGTCAAGAGTAGATCTTGATGATTAAAACTAATGGACTTCTGTGATACTGACCCCAAAGACCTGGATGAGGGATAACAGGACATACCACCCATGATGAGTTATCCAAGGCCTTTGACACTATCCCCATTCATGTATCATATAAAAAATCTCTCATCTGTTTATTAACCCACACATTACTTGATGGATAGCCAACTGGCTCGCCAACAGAACACACACTTTCAAAGTTGAGGACTGCACCTCCAACACTAGACCACTTATCAGTGGAATACCACAAGGATCTGTGATGTGCCAACTGTTTGGAAAACATTTCTCTGAAACTCAAGCAAAGGTAGATGGCCTGTAGTTTACCAGTTTTTCAGATGACTATTAACTAGATGCATTCATATAGAGTCCCACAATGATGGTAGCATTTTACAAAAGGGGCTGACACAGACAAATGATTGGTGCCAAACTCGTGGACTGAACCTTAAGGCAAACAATGCCTCATTGTCCCACTGGCAATGAAGTTCCCCTGCTAATTATGATATACTTAGCACACACTCTAAGCTCAAATACTTGGGAACACATGTTGATAGCAATCTCCACTTCAATCACTGTGCACCCATAGTGGTGAGTCACACTTTCTACATTGCACACTTCATAAATAAGGCTATCACATCTAAGACCAGGGAGGTCATAGCTCTGCTGTACTCTACCTTTATCAGACCACTAATTGAGTGCAATGCTCCATTCTGTCTGTACCTCACCAGATACCTGCAGCAACCAGAGAAGACACAGAAGTTTGTGACCAGGGGAATCCAGGGCCTCCAAAACATGAAATAGCTAGAAAGACTGAACATCCTGTCACTGTACTTAGTATCATGCAGGCTGCTGAGAGGTGACCTATGCCTGGCCTACAGAGCAGTCTCAGACCTTGTCCTACCAGAAATGCTGAACATCTGCAAATCAAATGGGATACAAATAACTTGCTCCAGGGATCTGAACCTAACCTGGGACATAAAGAAAACATGCTGGGGAAACAGATATATCTCCCTCTGATTGATATTCCTCTTTAATATGCTCTCACTGCATGTGAAGCAGTGTTCCTCAATGAACCTATTCCAGCCCAAACTTGGCAACCGGATGGGTGATTGTAAATTCAGCCCTGGGGTGGCACCTATATCCCTCATGGACAGGGTCATTTGGTGCTGTTCACAATATCATTGTGCTAACAATGACCACCTAACTATACTCAATAAGGATACTAGTGTTTTTACACAGCTAGGCTTGTAATCAGCTATGGGTCATTAGGCTAGTACCCTCTATGAATCTATGAAGCTATAAACCTATGCAGGCCACCCAGCATAGTCTCTGCAACATGGCCTGCCGATGTCATCTACTATAAGTTGACCTGGATTCTTGTAAAAGTCAGACTTGTACCATGGCACTTGCATAAAGTACTGAGTTCTGTAGTCTGTGTACTTAGATAGGCAGGAAGTTCTGTTCTCACTCCAGTCAAGTGTGTGTGTGTGTGTGTGTGTGTGTGTGTGTGTGTGTGTGTGTGTGTGTGTGTGTGTGTGTGTGTGTGTGTGTGTGTGTGTGTGTGCGTGTCTAGACAGAATAGCCAAAGTGCATATCCTACTGTTACTGCTCCAATGTCATTGCTTGACAGTATTTTGATATTTGCACATGCCTACACATCCATTTCATGCAGGCCTCCAAATATTTCTCTCCAACATGGCCTGCTGATTTCATCCCCTATAAGTTGACCTGCAGTGTTGTAAAAGTCAGACTTGTGCTGGGCACATGTGTAAATTACTGAGTTCTATGGTCTGTGTATTTAGAGAGGTAGGGGTTCTGTTCTTATTGCAGTCATGCGTGTGTCTAGACAGAAAAACAGAAATGTGTTCACCATAGTTACTGCTCCAATGCTATGGATTTACAGCATTTTGATACTTGCACATGTCTACACAATCATTTCATGCAGGCCCCCAACATCTTCTCTCCAACATGGCCTGTTGGTATCATCCACTATAAGTTGACCTGCAGTGTTGCAAAAGTCAGACTTGTGCCATGGTACTTCCATAAATTACTGAGTTTTGTAGTCTGTTTACTTAGATAGGGGTTCTATTATCACTGCGGTTAACTGGGTGCATGTCTGTGGTTGTGGTTTTGCTTGACATTAAAGACAGCCTTTTACACTAGCATGTGGGACACTGTTATTAACATATTATCTTCAACAGTCACTGCTGATGTCTTCAGCTATAAAATGTTGTCTTAGACACTCCAAACCAGACTTTAGCTGTGGCACTTACATTAAATACATAGAGCTGTAGTCTGTGTACTTAGATAGGTATGGGTTCTATTTTTACAACAGTTAGTTGTGCGGGTATGTGTGTTTGTGCTCTTGCTTGATATTACATATAGCCTTTTACACCACCATGTGGGACACTTTTATTACCATATTCTCCTCAACAGACACTCCTGATGTCAACAGTTATATCTGATTTGTGGATATGCACTATTGCCACCAGGGCAGGGTCAGAGACTGGCCTGGAGGCCAGGAAGAAGTCATCTCATCCTATATGATTCAGATTATAGTGACAAGGCTTTAAGCCTATCCATATATATCATGGCATGGCTTAAAGCCATGTCACCTCATCCTATATGATCCAGCTTATAGTGACATGGCTTTAAGCCTATCCACATATATAATGGCATTGTTTGTAGGCCCTGTGTTTTCTTGATGAGAAAGCCCTGTGGTCTCTCCAGCTGCTGCATCTGTCTAATGAGGTACATGCAAAAGAGAGAATTATGCTCTATTAGTGCGCTGATGAATTTCAAGTACAGTGCTTCATACAATCCTAAGATCTGAATATGATGGCATGATTTATGATGTGCACAACATAGGCTTTCAATGCCAGTGTGGACACTTGGTGGTCGAAGTTCAGATTTCTATCTACATGTGTTCCCATTGCTTGCATCACTGGGATTCAGTGTAGCAAGACTGTTGTCAATGCTGTAATTAGCATGGAATTCCACTTTTCAGAAGGACAATATAAATACAAAATTCTGCATTTATTTGTAGATTGTGTGGGTTTGTCATCAATCATTTGTCTGTGTTAGCTCTTCCTGTAGTATGTTATCATCATTGGTGGACTCAATGACTGCACCCAATATGCAAGAATCAGCAAACATGGTAAGCCAAAGGCAACATGCTGTAGCCTGAACTGTTGAGAAATAGAGTCCAAACAGTAAATGGCAAGCACAGATCCCCGGGGTTTTCCAGTGGTAGCAGCACTTCTGGTACAGGTTGATTCATGAACTTTCACAGTATGTGTTCTGCTGGTGAGTCAATTAGTTACCCATCTAGAGATGGAAGGGTTAATCCTCAGCTGGGAATGTTTCTCAATGATACCTGCATAGGGGATTGTGGCAAAATCCTAGGCCAGATCACAATAGGCAGTATACACTGTCTTACCTTCAGCCACACCTATCACACAGAATCAGTGGGCTGTGAGAACATCACAGATTACCTATGGCATGACTCAGCACATACACCTTCCTGATACGGTTGAATACACACTTCAACACACCCTCCATGTGGGCTATGTTCCCATAGAGGGATGCACATCAACATACATCCATATGAGCTGGGGGAGACAGCACCTGATGCATGTGTGTATAGACACATTCTGACTCTCCTCCACTGTGAAGTAGACCAACATGTCATCGTGGACCTTTTCTAAATGGACACTAGTAATATCCCGGCTGGTGCAACAGACTTTTGTGAGTTGTTAATGCTACATCATGTCTGTTACATCTGATAGATGTCCTTAAAGAGGTCATTGAGGGCATGCATGATGACAACACTATCATCTTGTGGAACTTGACCAGGTCAAGGCATTTGACAAGAATCCACACTGAGTTATTCACTCAACACTGCCAGATCTGGCCATAAACAGATATATCACCAAGTGGGTAGACCAGTGTATCACATACATGGGATGTCACTATGTTGAAATGTCTAAAGTGACCTATAGCTCCGGTCCGGTGATCAGGTATGTACTTCAAGGCTGTCTGCTAGGCCTTTTCCTGTCCATTATTTAAGTGATGGACATCACAGATGACATACACATCCCATGTCCAAACAGCTGTCTGAAGGACTACAGATTGTGGGCAATAATTTACTCCAACTGTGATATTAGTATAATACAGACAGTATCAACCAATACCAAAGATTGCTGCCACAGCCATGACAACACCTGCCATGACAAAACATGGGAGGATTTAAGTCAGTCAAACAAACACACATCCCAAGTGTAATGTGGTGTAATGTGGACATCACACTCTATAATCAGAGCAATAGGTATGTGACCTGTGTCTTGGGGTAGATGGTAAGTGGAACATCCACCAGCATGTGGTCACAGTGCTGACTACTCCCTTGTATGTAACACAAGTATTGAGTATGTGATGGATATCCACATCAGAGGCCATAACATCTCCATAATTCCCAGCCTTCATCACACTAATAACTGAGTACAATGCACCCTTCTTCAAATACCTACCTACACATCTTCCACTGATGTGTAACTGAAGTGTACCACTTTTGTCAAAGTGAGCTGTCACACAGCTTATTGGCCATACCCAGGTATTCCTTTTGTGGCATAAACATGACTGTCTGATGGTGCGGAACACCAATCAAGTTGTATACAAGATTCATGTGTGCTACCTGTTCTGGTGATGCGCACACTACATACATAGGTGTTTGACCCTCCTGACACCTCCAGCAGATGTTGCATTGCCAGGACAGTGTGTGTGATTACCTTTATAGAGTGTATGCATAGTTGTACACGTGTGTTTGTCCAGAATCATCTCTTATAGTTTCATAGTTTCATAGTTTAGTACTAGGCTATCTGCCCTGAGGCATTTGCAAGCCTAGCCCTAGAGATGTGGCTTTCGCCACCCCATGTAGTGGTACTAAGGTGTATAGAATAAATTTAGAATACTGTGCCTTTGTCTAGTAGTGACACATTGAAGACCCCCTTACTTATTAAAATTAGTTTACTGTGCCTCTGTTAAGTAGCGATACAGGGGTGACCCCCGGGGTAAACCTACGATCTCCCATCCACTCGTCAAGATTTCTCTTGAAGAGAGTCAGTGAGGGGCTCTGCCTAACATGGACTGGGATTTTGTTCCAGAGTATGGGAAGCCTCTGAGTTATGAATCTGTCCCTCCAGCATGTTCTATTCATGTTTGTACTGAGGTTTAAATCTTTGGCTCTCGTGGTTCTTATGGATTTTGATTTTTTGAGGTGGAGCATGTCTATCAATTCCTGGTTGGACGTGGCCTTGTATGTCAGGCACAGATCACCTCTCAGCAGGCGGTATGCTACTGAATAGAGCTGGAGTTTCTTTAGCCTGGCAGCATATGACATATGTTGGAAACCCTTGATCCTCTTGGTGAGGTACTTCTGGGGTCTTTCCAGCTGTTGTAAGTTTCGGGTGAGGTACATATCAAATGAGGCATTGTACTCAGTCATGGGCCTGATAAGGGAGGAGTACAGGGGCACGATGACCTCCTTTGATCTGGATGTGAAAACCTTCATGATAATGTGGGCAAGGTAGAAAGTCTTTCTAACCACTTTGGCAACGTGGGTGTCAAATGAGAGGTCACTATCAACTTGGGTCCCCAGGTCTCTGATTACTTTTTTGGTACTCAGTGGGTTACTGTCTATGTGATAATTTGTGGGTATTTTGTTTTTCCCAAAGGGGATGACTATACATTTCTTGGCATTCAATTTAAGGCCGTGATTCCGGCACCAGTTGTCCGTTTCAGTGAGGCCTTTCTGTAGGATGTATGTGTCAGCTGGTGTATTGACTATGGCGCCTAGTTTGCAGTCATCTGCGAACTTTGTCAGCCATAACCCTCCCATGTTTGCTTTTACATCTGAGAAGTAAATGCTGAACAAGAGGGGTCCCAGGACAGAGCCCTGTGGGACACCACTTGTGACTGGCTTTGAGTCTGACATGGCTCCCGCAATCTTGACTTTATGGGTTCTGTTCTTTAGCCAATTTGCAACCCATCTTGTGACATATGGATTTACTTTTAAGCTGTTTAGCTTTTCTATGATCCCCGAGTGGGGTATTGTGTCGAAGGCTTTAGCCAAGTCCAGGTAGGCTGTATGGACTGCCTTGCCCTCATCAATGGCTCTAGTGACTGTTTTGAAAAAGTCAACCAGGTTCAAAAGGCAGGATCTGCCTTTTAAAAAGCCGAACTGGGTGGGATCAAGTGTCTGTAGGTCCCCAATGTCATTGTTTATGAGTTCCATAATAATTCTTTCCATAGCTTTGCAAACCAGGCTGGTCAAGCTTATGGGGCGTTAGTTCCCAGGGTCTGTAGTGGAGCCTCCCTTGTGGAGTGGTACCACTGTTGCTGTACGCCAGTGTTCAGGTACATATCCTGTAGTAAGGCTAAGGTTAAATAACATTTTTATATGCGGGTTTAGCTCCTCTTGGAGTTCACGTATCACGCAGCTGGGGATACCATCAGGTCCCATAGATGCTGTGTTTTTTGCTTTGTTGAGGGCGGTTCTCACCTGGACATCAGAGATGACAGGGAGGTTACATTCAGCTGGGATGAGTATTTCTTCTTTTGGAGGTGAGGGAGGGGAGAAATTTGCACTGAACCTGTCTGCCAGAATGTTGGCAATATCTGTGGGTTTGGTAAATTTTTTGTCGTTGTGTACTAACTCTGAGCATATTTGAGTGTTTCTGCCTAGGTTTTAACATAACTGAAGAATGCCTTGTGGTTATCTTTAGTGTCCTTGGCGATTTTTCTCTCAAAGTTGGCCTTGGATATTTTTATGAGAGAACGCAGCTTTCTACTAGTGCTGATCAGAGATGCCTTCCCTTTATGGGATTTTGCTCTGTCTTGCAGTAGCTTCCTTCTTTTGTTATACAATTTGTTTATGGCTGGGGTCCACCAGACAGGACGCTTTCCTTTGGTGGAGAGGGTCTTGGTTTTATTTGGGATTGCATGATCCATGCATTCTTGGAGATGTCCGTAGAAAGCATTTGTGTAGGATTCAGCATTGTGGGATGTGGTTTCCATTGGCCCTGAGGGCTTAAATGATACCATCTCAGTCTTGAGAAGTGTAAAGTCGGCTTTTGAGAAGTTTCTCACTGTAGCCTTTTGTGCTGGGGGTGGAGGTGGTAAATGTATATCCAGGGTGATTAGTTTGTGGTCAGATCTCACCAGTGAGGGCAATACTTCCGGTGTGGAGCATTTTGTCCCCATGTTTGTGATGATCAGGTCTAGTATATTATCCCCCCTTGTGGGAGAGGTGACTAGCTGTTCCATTGCATTTGAGTTTATGAATTCCAGGAACCTTTGGGCTAGGGTGTTTGGGCTAGAATACTGCACCCAGTTTATGTTAGGGTAGTTGAAGTCTCCCAATATGATGGTATTTGGTGAGACATTCATATCTTCCAATGTCTTCAGGAAGGCTGAGTGGGGTTCTTGAGATTGGGAGGGTGGTCTGTAACATGCAACCAGTTGTATAGCAGTTTTGCCTATGGTTAGCTGCACCTGGATGGTCTCCGATGCTTCATGAGTTGCCACTAACCTAGAGGTGTGGGTATCCTTGATGAATATGGACACTCCCCTCCCTTTGTGGTTCGGCCTGGGTTTTGGGGCCGAAAAGCATGATACGAGGTAAAGCCTGGTAGCGCTGGGGTGCTCTCAGGAGCCTCGAACCAGGTCTCGGTTACAGCACAGACATCGATGTTCTCCATACTGAGGAGTGCTTCGAGAGCCTGCATCTTGAGATTTAGACTTCTGGCGTTGAGCAGCATTATCCTTAATTTTTTTCCATTTTTGTTTTCTAAGGAGGTGGGTTCGTCTTTTGAGCCTTGCCTAAAAAAGGCACTATGGGGGTGGCAAGAGCCTTAGCCAATATCCGGAAGCCCAGTGGTGACAGGTGCAAGCCGTCCCTTGTGAAGCAGCGTGGCTTGTTCAGCATGTCAACCCAAGCAGACAGACATTGGATCCCCCTAGAATGACACCAGTAATTGAGCCAATTATTAAAGCTGATCATCTTGTCTTTGTATTGTGGCATCATTCTTGGTGAGGGCAGGATGCTACTCAGGGTCAGGGTCATACCAGCCTGGGCTACATAATCAGAGAGCTCCACAATGTCTCTTTTCATGTAGTCCAAGGAGGTACGTCTCAGGTCATTCACGCCGGCATGGACAATGACGGAGTCATATTTGTACGTGCTTTTGAGTGACCTGGGTGCATGTGTTATATGGCTGATCCTAGCCCCTGATGGGCAGCTTACCATTACCCTCTCCTTGCTCAGCCTGGTAAGTGGGACGTCAGTGTGTCTGACTATAGAGTCACCTATCACTAGTGTATCAGGCATAGTCTTTGGCCTTAAGGGCTGTGATTTATTGACACACCGATTTATTGAAGTATGTGTTGCATGTGTTATGTTTTGAGGTGGTGGATTTTTGGGTGTCTGCTTTGGGAGCCTCTGTTGTTTTGGTAAGTTTTTAATAGAGCCTCCGAGTATGTTTTTGTGTTATTATGTGCTTGATTTGCAGTTGGGGTAGGTCTATGTGTGACTGGGTTTGTTGTGTGTGTGGTTACCTTCTCCTCCTGTCTGGTCTTGCCAGTCCTGAGTTGAGAGAGTTCAGCCTCCACTTTGGCTATATAGTTGCATCTCTCACATGTATTTCTGTTTGTTGGGAGGAGGAGAGGGTTGTCTGTGTACATGAGACAATTATAGCATTGTCTCAAGATTCCCAGATTAACCAGCTGAGCAGGAGAAGATGCTAGCAATCTACCACTCGACATGCTAGAATATTATAAGAGAGTGCTGTGACTTTAAGGGAAGTGGTTGGCGTGGTAGGTGGATGTAGTGCTACTTGAGTTTGAGAGTGCTTGCTTATAGGTTCATAGGTTCATAGGTTCATACTAGGCTATCTGCCCAAGGGCATTTATAAGCCTAGCCCATAGTTATGTGGCTTTCGCCACCCCTTTAGTTTGAATAAAAACTATGCCTATCATTTTTCTGTGCCTCTGTCAAGCAGTGACACTGAAGTAATCCCTGGGGTATATCTGCGATCTCCCATCCATTGGTCAAGATTCCTCTTGAACAAGGCCAGCGAGGTGCTCTGCCTCACATGTACCGGGATTTTGTTCCACAGCATAGGGAGTCTCTGGGTGATGAATCTGTCCCTCCAGCACGTTCTATTTATAACCGTGTCAAGGTTTAAGTCTCCGCCCTTGTGGTTCTGAGGGATCTAGATTTTTGAGGTGAAGCATATTCATCAAATCTGGGTTTGACATGGCCTTATATGTCAGGCACAGGTCACCTCTGAGCAAGCGGTATGAGACTGAATAAAGCTGGAGTTCTTTCAGTCGGGCAGCATAAGACATATTTTTGAGACCCTTTATCCTTTTGGTGAGGAACTTTTGGGGCCTTTCAAGCTGCATCAGGTGTCTGGTCAGATACATTCTGAACGGGCATTGTACTCAATCATAGGTCTAATGAGTGATGAGTACAGGGGACGATGACCTCCCTTGATCTAGATGTGAATCCCTTCATGATCAGGTGGGCGATATAGAAGGTTTTCCTAACTACTTTAGCAACATGAGTGTCAAACGAAGACTACTGTCAACTTGGGTCCCCAGATCCCTGATGACTTTTCTGTGCTCAGTGGATTGTCACCTATATGGTAGCTAGGGGTAACCTTGTTTTTCCCGAAGGGTATGACTATGCATTTTTGGCGTTTAACTTCAGGCCATGGCTCTGGCACCAGTTATCCGTTTCTGTGAGGCCCTTCTGGAGGATATCTGTGTCAGATGTGTTTTCGACTATGGCGCCCAGTTTGCAGTCATCTGCAAACTTTGTCAGCCATAACCCTCCTGTGTTTGCTTGTACTTCAGAAAAGTAGATGCCGAACAAGAGTGGACCCAGGACTGAGCCCTGTGGGACACCACTTGTGACAGGCTTTGAGTCTGACATGGCTCCAGCAACTCTGACCCTGTGGGTTCTGTCGCTTAGCCAGTTTGCAACCCATCTTGTGATGTATGGGTTTACATTCAAGCTGATGAGTTTTTCGATGATACCTGAGTGGGGTATTGTGTCGAAGGCCTTTGCCAGGTCGAGGTAGGCTGTATGGACTGCCTTTCCTCATCAATGGCCTTGGTGACTGTCTCGAAAAAGTCAACCAAGTTTAAGAGGCAGGATCTGCCTTTGACAAAGCCAAACTGGGTTGGATCCAAAGTCTGCAAGTTCCCTATGTCTTTATTTATGAGTTCCATTATGATCCTCTCCATGGCTTTGCAGATAAGGCTTGTCAAGCTAATGGGGCGGTAATTTCCAGGGTCTGTGGAGGCACCGCCCTTATGAAGTGGGACCACAGTCGCCGTGCGCCACTCCTTGGGTACGTATCCTGAGGTGAGGCTAAGATTAAACAGCTGTCCTAACTGTGGGTTTAATTCCTCGTTGAGTTCATGAAGCACACAGCCGGGGACACCATCCGGTCCCATGGATGCTGTGTTTTTTGCCTTAGTGAGGGCAGTTCTTAGAAGAGTAGCTTAGAGAACAAGTGCTATGCTTATAATATAACGAGTAGACTGGTTATTCTAAGAGTAGAGCTTTCTAAAGGAAAATTTGAAGAGCAGACTTGGCGGAGCCAGGAAAAGTTTAAACCTGTTTAACCGGCGCTGCGCTATGCGTACAATCGTGCAAAGCCGCGCTAATATGGATTTTAAACAGGGAACTTGAAAAGAGCTAGAAATGGTCCAAAACAACCAATTACTGCAGCTCTTGTGCTGAGGTCACTTCCTTCAGGGACAGATAGGCTGCTCAAGGCTCCCCACTCCCACTGGTGAGCAAAGAAACTTCCTTCTTATCCAAGTAAGGTAATGGACAACACAGGAACTACACCACAGCCCAGAATACAGCAAAGCCTGTAAACTGGTCTATACTAGTCGAGGAGTGGTGGGAAAACAAGGATTATTTTTTTTGATTTTTTTGTTTTTAGATAGAAAACACTCAGAAATACAGAAGGCAGCAATAAATCAGTTGCACAGGCTAGCACACTTTAGTGGGCAGCCTCAATAGTTAAATTAAACAAACAAACACAGATTTTCGATTAATTTTCGACCAGGTAAACATTTAAGTGCAGATACTATAAATGCAGCAAACAGTTAAAAAACAGTATAAGCTTGTTTAAAATAAGCAAGAGAAGGTATTCCAAGTAAAAAACAGAAAAAAATACTTAAATCTGGAAAGTAGTCGCTTTTCTCAGTTCTCTGTAGCTAGGACCACTCTGCAGGACCACGTGGAGCTGTCTCTGAGTAGTATAGCCAGAAAAAAACGCTCTGAGGCGGATTTTAAACAGGGAACTTGAAAAGAGCTAGAAATGGTCCAAAACAACCAATTACTACAGCTCTTGTGCTGAGGTCACTTCCTTCAGGGACAGATAGGCTGCTCAAGGCTCCCCACTCCCACTGGTGAGCAAAGAAACTTCCTTCTTATCCAAGTAAGGTAATGGACAACACAGGAACTACACCACAGCCCAGAATACAGCAAAGCCTGTAAACTGGTCTAAAGTAGTCGAGGAGAGGCGGGAAAACAAGGATTATTTTTTTTTTTGTTTTTAGATAGAAAACACTCAGAAATACAGAAGTCAGGAATAAATCAGTTACACAGGCTAGCACAATTAAGTGGGCAGCCTCAATAGTTACATTAAACAAACAAACACAGATTTTCAATTAATTTTCGACCAGGTAAACTTTTAAGTGCAGATACTATAAAATGTCTCAAACAGTTATAAAACAGTATAAGCGTGTTTAAAATAAGCAAGAGAAGGTATTCCAAGAAAGAAAGAGAAAAAAATACTTAAATCTGGAAAGTAGTTGCTTTTCTCAGTTCTCTGTAGCTAGGACCACTCTGCAGGACCACGTGGAGCTGTCTCTGAGTAGTATAGCCAGAAAAAAACGCTCTGAGGCGGATTTTAAACAGGGAACTTGAAAAGAGCTAGAAATGGTCCAAAACAACTAATTACTACAGCTCTTGTGCTGAGGTCACTTCCTTCAGGGACAGATAGGCTGCTCCCCACTCCCACTGGTGAGCAAAGAAACTTCCTTCTTATCCAAGTAAGGTAATGGACAACACAGGAACTACACCACAGCCCAGAATACAGCAAAGCCTGTAAACTGGTCTAAACTAGTCTAGGAGAGGTGGGAAAACAAGGATTATTTTTTTGTTTTTTTTGTTTTTTTTAGATATCACTCTAAATCGCATATGTTATGCCAGAGGCAAGGGATTACTGGTGGTATTATTCTGGTATTATCCATGATTGTAGCTGGTTCTTTTAATGTTGTCCATGAGCCTTTACCTGTGTCCACTTGCTGGAGACCTCTGCTGAGATTGCACTCATATACAGGCAAATCAGGATGTCCAGATGTGTTTTTTTATGAAATTTGTATCTTTCTGACATATCACTGGGATGATCTCAGGACTGATGTGACTCAATATTACATACATTTAGTTTCGTACTTCACATCCTTCAGAAAATTATCTTAACACAAACCCCTGATTATTCTAGCACATTTCTATATGGCAGCAATGTCAAATATGTCCCTATTTCTGGGACATTGTCCCCCATTATGTTGGTCTTTGTCCAAATGTCTTGCACTAAGAGATTGAGAGCTATCTGTGAATCTCTGGAGACCATTGTGGCATTCTACGCAAACCCGCAGACTATTTATTATTTATTTATATTTATTTATATTTGTTGACTGGGAGTGTCCGACTGGACGTAGGTCCATTTTCAGCAGAGGCCCGGGGAGAAAAGCTCCACAGTTAAAATAAACAGACAGTAGTTACATTGGATTACACAGCGGTTAACAATTTACATAGCAATTACTTACAACATATTTACAGATGAAGAACACAGTACATCAGTAGACAACTAGAATCTTTATCTGTGAAGTACATAACAGACATTAACAAATGTTACAAGAATAAGTTCCTGCTGTATAATAAGTACTGGGTTATGAGCATCTGAGCTTGCTTTTATCAAAGTAGTGAGTGGAGTGGAAATAAAGGTAGTGGTTGGATGGGGAGGGTGATATTAGAGTGGGAGTTGCAAGGGCATAACCAGCATGTTTTTAAGTGCACTTTTAGTAAAGTTTTGAAGTGGGTGCATGATGGTATGGAGGTAATTGTGGGTAGGAGGGAGTTCCATAATTTGGCTATGGTGCAAGAGAATAGTGCTTCACCAGCAGAGTTATTGTCTTTAGTGATCTGTAAGTGATTTTTCAGTGACTATCAGTGCTCTGATTTCGACAGGAGTGTTTTCTATGTTCACTTGCTTGGTTTCCTGGCTGGCAACACTGTTGCCAGTCACAAAACCTCATTCAAATGCGGTGTGAGGCATGAATGTGCATTGCTCTCTACGCGCCACAGAGCAAACATGTAAACTCTGTGTAGGCTTCAGGTGAAGCCTACATGCATCTTATTGAATCCCAGGGGTGATACCAAACATATCTAAAGTGATCCTCACAATCCAGCTATAGATGGCAAAATGCTTGTTCAGACCTTTAAGAAATCTATTAAGGCTATGGATAAAAAAGACATTCATCATCAACATAAAGTGGACAGTCTCATTTCTGTGTATAATAATTTAGTTTGTGCTATAACAAATCAAACGTTTGTCAAAGCTGCTTAAGAACAGGAACCTGAAATCCCATTTAAACCCCTTAGAACCAGCATAGGTAATTACTAGGCTTCCAGTGCAGCAAAGGGCCATTGAAGAGCCTGGCCCACATGCCTAGATGACCCCATGTGCTGCTGTTTAAGTGATTTGCTGAAAATCACACAGTAGGAAAATGAAGAATGAAGGAATCAGACACTGTAACACAGGAGCTACAGCTCACAGCCTTAGTCCCCTGTCACAACTACCTGACTATTTAGATGATTTTGCCAAATTTCATGAAAGATAACAAAAAAGGGGGGAATGGCATAATGGTTAAAATCTTAACCTTAAAGATTTAAGCTACATGGTTTTATTCTGAGCTCTAGTTATTGGCTAGGCTTGTAATGATCTACAAATTTATAGCCTAGTATTTACCTATAAACTGATATTGGAGTTAATACCATACACACAAAAAGTGGGTTTGATCCTCACTAAGGCAAATTGCCTATGCTTAAAATGGCCCACAGGGGTAGTAGTTAACCTATATTTTTTACCCTATGAACCTATGAAATATTATGCAGGACATGGAGTTATAGTGTTTAACTGCAGGGAGGAAAAGTGACAGCTTGGGCAGGTAGTCACCAGCCCTGGTCCTTTTACCCATAGAGTGAATGTTGGAGTTCACAAATGGCAACAGTATTTAAACCAGGCTCTGTATATATTAATGGGGTTTCACTATACAAGACTGAAAACCCATAATACTGCCGCCCATAATCCTGAGACCAGATACCCGAAAGACGAGAAGACCGCAAGACCAGAAGCACAAATTTCAAAATCCAGAACACTACACTAAACATACACAGCACACATACACATACATACACCTTCACCCAAAACACAAATGCACTAACCTACACTACATACAAACAGAGGAGCAAGCCCCCCTGCACCCCCCATGTGGAGGGCTGCACCCTCCATACCCTCCTACTTAAATATTCTAACTCCAAAGTCATACTACACAGACAAACACACAAAAACACCACCACACACCTACATTCCCCTCGCACACACACCACAGTCACAACACTCATTACACACACAAAGCCCCTAACCAACACACGCAGACAAAGATACTTACCTGACCTTCCACCATCAATTCACAAACCGCAAGACCAGAAGCGCTACTTCAACATCTCCGAACCTCAGGATTTTGAAATTTGCGCTTCTGGTCTTCTGGTATTCTCGTCTTTCGGGTATCTGGTCTTGCGATTATGGGCATCGGTATTATGGGTTTTCGGTCTTATGTAGTGAACCCATTAATGGACATAACTGGTCCCAGTGTTGTACCAATACCTTCAAAACCATGCACAGAGCCTATCCTTGCTCCCATTGATACACCAGAGGAAGAGAGGTTGGCATAATGGTCAAAGGTATTTACCTTACAGACAGAAGAAACAAAGTTGGATTTTCACATGGAGTTATTGGCTAGGCTTAAAATGACCCATAAGGGCAGTTAGCCTAGTACTAACACATAAACCTTTTTTTTTGCTTGTTTGCTCAAAGCTGCAGTGAGTTAGGCCTTCTGCCCTTGCTCTATTGTTTTCCACATACCTGCTAAGAGACTACAAAAGATATGTGCTTATTTTCAACTTTCTGTACTTTCTAACTAAAACAATATTTGCTGCATATATGTTTGTTTTTTCAACTGTGCAACTGTATTTTACTACATTTTTTAGATTGTCTGCTAACTGAATTCCTCTTGCAACTGTAATTACTGTTCATCTTTTTGTTTTGTTCATTTTACTTGTTTGCTGAACTTGAAAAACACTAGCATAGAGTAGGTTCAGGTTTTTGCTGAATCTAATACTGGTTGTTAACTTTGGAACTTGTGAAACAGTTAATCCTTTGTCTGGAGAGATCCCCCTCCCATGCCTTCATGGGAGGAAGGTACAGTTTGACTGATCTAGCTAGAGTTACAGTTGCAGGGCTCTGTTTAGAGTATTTTGATTGGATAATTTGAACTTTGGCTGTTTCCTGATTTTCTGTTTTAATAAGCCTCTGTTTGAAATGGTTTGTGCTTGTTTGCTCAAAGCTGCAGGGAGTTAGGCCTTCTTCCCTTGCTCTACTGTTTTACAAATACCTGCTGAGAGACTACAAAAGATAAGTGTTTATTTTCAACTGTTTTCTGCACTTTCTGATTAACTAAAACAATATTCACTGCAGACGTGTTTGTTTAAAATGTGCAACTGTATTTTTCTGCATTTTTTAGAATGTCTGCTAGCCAAACTCCACTTACAACTGTAATTACTGCTCATCTGCTTGTTTTGTTCATGTTACTTGTTTGCTGCACTTGAAAAACACTAGCATAGACTAGGTTCAGATTTTTGCTGAATCTAGTACTGTTTATGACCTTTGGAGCTTGTAAAATGGTTAATCTTTTGTTTGGAGAGGTCCCCCTGTGCCTTTATGGGAGGAAGGTATAGTTTGGACTGATCTAGCTACAGTTACTGTTGCAGGGCTCTGTTTAGGGCATTTTGATTGGATAATTTAAACTTTGGCTATTTCCTATTTTTCTGCTTTAATAAGCCTCTGTTTGAGCCGGTTTGTCTTGTTTGAGCTTGTTTGCACATCACCCACTACTGCACAGAGGGATTGCTGGTTACAGATGCCTGCTGTCTAGCCTCATGAGTGTTACCTAAATCAGAGCTCTTCATGCCAAAACCTACTAAAACCTGCTGCTGCTGTATTCCCTCTTCAACTGTTATAGCCAGACCAAGATTATTCCTAGGACTATGAACAGTCAGTTTCCCTCCTTTTCTCCTACCAGCATGGTTGATATGGATCTACACTGCCTCATACACATTGGCAACCCCTTACTTATAAATCATTCCTGCACCATTTGTGAGAGATGCACCTGCATTATGAATCTGGAATCACAGCTCTCTCATGAAATAGATAGCAATACAGAGTGGGTTGCTAGCCCACCTACAACTCCAACTCATGACACACAACATACACATAGACTAACATAAGCAGAGGTACTCACAAAATAATCTAAGTACTAGAGACCTCCAAAACACATACATACTAAACTAACTATAACACCCCAAAACACACAGTACACATAATGACACAAGCGCAAGTGTCTCACCATCAAAGCCCGTAAGATAACGCATATCCCCTCCAAATATCTTAGTCATAGGACACTCTATAGTGAGACACACAGTCATCCCCCTCACCAGGCTGAACAAGTAGAAAGTCATGGTCAGCTGTCTTTCTGATGCCAGGCTTCATCAGATCATGCAGGCACTTGAGTCTCTCAACAACAAGTACCATTATGATTTAGTCATAGTACATGTTGGTGTGAATGACTTGAGATGTACCTCCCTGGACTAGATGAGGAGAGACATGATTGAGCTCTCTGATTATGTGTCACAGGCAGGTATGTCCCTAGCCTTGAGCAGCATATTACCTTCACCTAGGATGATACCACAATATAAATAGAAAATCATTGACTTCAATAATTGGCTTAATTTCTGGTGTCATTCTAAGGGGATCCAGTTTCTGTCAGCCTGGGATGACATGATCGATAGACTTTGATGCTTTGCCATAGATGGTCTTCATCTGTCATCCCTGGGATTTTTGCTACTCGCAAAGGCTCTTGCCACCCCTATAGTGCCTTTTTAGGCAAAGTCACAAGGACAAAATTCCTGGCCTAAAAATGTCATCAAAAACAACTTAGGTTATGCTGCTAAATGCTAGGAGTCTTAGCATGAAACCACACTCAATGGAAGTGGTCCTCACCTTGGAAGATGCTGACATCTGTGCAGTCACAGAGACCTGGTTCAAGGCTGCACCTCAGCCATACAGGGTTACACCTCCTATCACATATTCAGACCACAAATGGAAGGTGTGAAAACTAAATGAGGCATTGTATCAATATTCATTAAAGATAAATACACCTCCAGTTTGGTTTAACAATATGATTCCCTGGAGACACTTCAGGTGCAACTAACTTTTGTTAAAATACCTATTCAAGTCATTTCTAGCTACAGGACCCCCTCCATGAATCAGTATACCCACTCTGTCTACTTGGATCTATTTGAATCCATCAAAATACATCTGAACATCATGGTTCTGGGTGATTTTAATTACCAATCCATTGACTGGGTAATTTACTCATGCTCAAACTCACTTGCCCAAAGGTTCATTGAGTTCATTAACTCCAACACCCTGGTCTGGACCAGCTGGTGGACACCCCAACTAGAGGTGCCAACATCCTGGATCTTGTGTTTATCAATAGGGGAACCACTGTAGCACCCCCACTGTGAGGTCTTCCCTTGTCACATCTGACCACAAATCAGCCTCATTCAAAGTAACCTCACAGCTTATCATCCCCCAGCAGAAACTAAACTAAAAAACTTCTCCAAAGCAGATTAGATTCTTCTAAGGGATGGTATAAATAGCTTCACTCCACCTCCCCCCTCAGATGGAACTGACAACTATGCCGAGTCCTACACCAATACTTTTTACAAACACCTATATAACTGCATTGACTTGGCTGTACCTGATAGTACCAAACCAAACTCTTCAAGGAAGAGCAAACCTGCCTGGTGGACAACTGCCATTAACAGGCTTTACAACAAGAGGAAGAAATTGTTTTCTGAAAGTAAGAGGGAGAGTGCCTTACTTAAACTGGAAATACTCTCTCCTTAGCTTAAACAAGCAAATAAGACTTCTTGTGAAGTCCTCCAAAGCAAACTATTAATCCAAATGAGTGTCCTCAACTAAGGACAACCATAAGGTGTTCTTTAGTTACATACATAGCCTAAAAGGTAAGATCCAAATTTTGCACCAAACTAGTAGTTAATGATACCACATACATTGAGCCTGTGGACATAGCAAACCTGTTAGCTGACAAATTCTGTGAAAAGTTCACTTTCATGTCCCTACCACACATACCCCATGACATTCCTTCCACCTGCCCCCCACCTTGTATCTCTAGAGAGCAGGTTGTATGCACCTTCTCTAAGGCCAAAACACATTATCTATGGGAACTGATAACATCCCAGGTTGTGTCCTACATGGGCTCCAACAAGAACTAGTAACACCATTGGATACTATTTTCAATCATAGTCTAAGCACCGGCTTCATCCCAGCTGAGTGGAAAAATGGCCACTGTTATCCCATTGCACAAAGGTGGTGCTTCCACTGACCCTGAGAACTATAAACCTATTGGCCTGACTAGCCTTATCTGTAAGGCTATGGAGTGAATCACCATGGACCTTATCGACAAAGACATAGGTAATCTCCAAACACTTGACCCTACTCAGTTTGGATTTGTCAAAGGGAGGGCATGCCTGTTAAACCTGGTGTATTTCTTTGAGACATTCACCAGAGCCCTGGACAAGGGGAAAACTGTGCATACAGTCTACTTGGGCTTGGCCAAGGTTTTTGACACTATTCCCCATTCAGGCATTATTGACAAACTCTCCCAGCTAGGTGTCAACCCTTATATCATTATGTGGGTCACTAACTGGCTCACTGATAGAACTCATACAGTCAAAACAAAGGAATCCACCTCCAACAGCAGACCTGTAACCAATGGTGTTCCACAGGGATTAGTCCTGGGATCTCTACTGTTCAGATTCTATTTCTCCAAAGTACAAGCAAAGACTAATGGTCTGTGGCTGACAAAGTTTGCTGATGACTGCAAACTGGGAGTGGTCATAGAATCCCCAAACAATGTCAACATCCTACAAGAGGGTCTTACGGATACAAATGACTGGTACCAAAGTCACCGCCTTAAACTCAATGCAAAAAATGTATTATCATCCCTTTCAGTAAGAGCAGTGTTCTGGCTAACTACCACATCAATAGAATCACCCTAAGCATGCACTCAGTGGTAAGAGACCTGGTCACACAGGTTGACAGCAACCTTACCTTTGATCTCCATGTCTCCACAGTAGTAAGAGGGGCATTCTATATTGTTCATCTCATAAGTAAGGGCATTGCCTCCAGGAAAAAAAATAAGATATAACCTCTCTGTACTCTTCCCTCTTCAAGCCAATAATTGAGTACAATGCCCCTTTTGGTATGTAACTTTCCAAGGACCTGCAGCAACTGGAGAGACCACAAAGGTTCCTAACAAGGAGAATTCAAGGTCTTCAGCATCTCTCCTATGTGGATCAACCAAAATCACTGTCACTTCACTCCATTTCATACAGACTACTCAGAGGCGATCTCTGCCTTGCGTATAAGGCAATCTCTGACTCTGCTTTATTGGAAATGTTGCATATCTGTAAGTCCAGTGGCTCCTGTGTTACTTACTCTAAAGATCTTAACCTGGTATGTGACATTAATAGAACATGCTGGAAGAACAGATTTGTTTCCCAGAGGTTACCACACCTGTGGAACAGACTCCCAATTCATGTAAAGCAGAGCACCTCTTTAGCCCCCTTCAAGCGTAATCTGGACAATTGAATGAGTGACCATACATTCACCCTGGGGTTCCACCTGTGTTTCTCTTGGACAGGGGCAACAGATTCTGATCATGGAAACAAGGGCTGAACTTGGCTAGGCTTGTAAGGGCCTGAGGGCCATTAGCCTAATAACCTTCTTTAATCCTATGATTCTATGATCCTGTACCTTCAGACATAGTGTCATCAGAAACTACATTCCAGGAATGTCAACATTTGCTACTGTGAATCTTGTTCTGCAAAAAAACTTCTCAATTTAGCTGGGGACACATCAACAATTCAGAGAAGCTACCCTAATAAGAAAAAGTCTTCCACTTCAGACACCTGGGAGGTGCTGTTTATAAACACTGTGTGTCATGCAGTAGGACTGGTATGCAGTAGAACTGTATGTCAAAGCTCTACATAATTCATAACACTAGTAATGCGAAGGAGAATGATCATTGCATGCATATTTATGAAAAAATATAGGCAAAGTACTCTACGCATGTATGGATATCTGGAAAGCAACTCCCCCCCAGAATTGTACACAATTCAAAAATGTTACACCATCTGCATACAGGCAGGTCCCAATGGTATAACTTATGTGACCACTGCTGGGTTTAAACAGGTGGTGTACTGTTTGTCAGTGCAGTGATCCCCATCCCCTGCTGATATTTTGCACGGCATGCAGAACTGAGCAGCATATCAGTACTGAAACACACACAAAAAAATCTTTTGCATGATGGGAAGACCACACTGGTAATAAAATCTGCTATCTCTAGCAGACTTGTTCCACTCCCACCACAGTGATATTAGTATGCTGATGTAACAGCACCAGCTCTCCTCATATCATAGTATGATAGTGAACATAGTACCACCATCATGCCTATAGAGTGAAACATTTTTATAAATCACTTTTAGGCACGATGGCAGAGCACATGGGGAAATGCAGTGGAGGTATAATGTACCTCACTATGTAGTTAGTACAGTGCAGTATGTTATGCCAAGTTGAACTTCCCTGCTGTACTGTGTTCTGGTAGCAATACCTACCTAGAACACAAGAGTGCATGTAGTACTGCATTTATGAATAGTACTGCAGTTATAAATAATATGGTTGATCTGCAAGAAGTAAAAAAAAAAAAAAACTATAATGTAAATATGTTTGAATTATGTGTTAAAGTACTGTATAGTGAGAGAGAGAAAAAGCGGTTTGTATCATTAGGTTGAAAAGGGAGGAAGTGTTGTGTATTAAGTTCATAAGGGATACTTTTCAGTAATGTACAGTAAAACTTCTGAGGTACATAAATGTGTATGTGCTTTTATTTATTTTATTTTATGTTACATTTGTTTACCGGGAGAGTCCAACTGGGCATATAACCCTTTTCAGTGGAGGCCTGGGAAGAAAAGCTCCATGGTTAGTAGACAATTTTGTTAGTAAAGAATTTTATAATACAATGAAGAACTATAGTAACAGAAATTCATAATGAAAAAAGAATAGCTGGTCTAGTGGAAGACAAGATGAATTATCTTAGTTTACATTTCATCTGGAAGACAGTTTTTATAATAGTAGCAGATAGTGACACTGTATACACTGAGTGCTCAATTAATGTACAGTTACATAGCAAATTGAAGACTTAAAATCTGCTATATATTTGCAGTGAGAAAGAAGGAAGTAACATAAGATAGTCATATGACTTAATTTTCCAAGCTCATTACATATGCAAGTCAATTTTAACATCAGCTAGTACCATGGTTTGGCTACTCATGCTCATCACATGTGCAAGTCCAGGAATTGGTGAGGTGGACTTTCATGTGATGCTTGAATTTTTTTTAAGCTAGTGATTGTTCTGATGTCGAGTGGCAGGGCATTCCACTGTTTAGCAATGTAGTAGGAGTATAGAGAGTCACCTGAGCTATTTTTACTTCTGGTTACTTCAGTTAGAGCTGTATTAGTGGATCTTAGTGGACGGGAAGTTGTATGGGGATGAGGAGGCCTTGTATAGCTGGAGTTTTTTTGGGTTTATAGAACATTTGGTGGGTGGTAGAGAGTTGTGTGAGGATGAGTTGGTGGGATAGTTCTAACCAAGATAGTTGTCTTAGGGCCTTGCAGTGATAGGAGGATAATTAGAGGCAAATTTAGCTATCGTATTATAGCAGGCATCTATCTTGGTTAGGTATGACTTGAAGAGGTTGGTGAGGATGGGTGTAGCGCAGTCAAGTTTAAAGAAGATGGGTTCATGCGGTAGTTATTCTGGAGTGCCTTTATTCCCAGATTCACTGCAGTATAGTGCATGACAAAGTGTAGTGTAATTAATGCAGTCACTGAAATCAGTGAGAGCATGCATGTTAATGTCCTGCTTATTTTGCGTCATACAGTAAAAAGGGTGTAAATATAAGAGGTACCTTTTATGTAGAATCATTTTAAAAGTCTTAGCCACATTTCTACTGCAGTTATTTGTAATGTCCTAGCCCATGCATTTTGGTTAGAACATCAATAACTGTAAAGCTAAACTAAAGTCCATAATCTTTTCAAAAGTTCATCATATCAAGATCAGTCTGCCACTGGGAATCCATATTGTTTACAGTCACTCTGAGAACACTCATCCTTGTTGGTTTGAGCATACTGTAAGTATCTTGTAAAAATAGTCATTCCAGTATCTTCTGTTGAGGAGGTTATCTTTTAACGTAGCATCATGTGGTAGCTGTGCACCTTTTAAAATGCTTAGCATTTGGGGTCACAATAATATTTGTAATTGTATTTGTCATCATGATGTAATACCCTGTGCTACAATTAGGATGCAAGTCTCTTTTCAATTGTATACCTTTTTTATGTGAATTGTATGACGTGGCTAAGCGTATTGTACAGCAATGAAAATGTGCACACGGTATGAGATTTTTACAATACATGGTATTTTTATCTTACAACAGAAAAAAAAAAGAATTGCTTTGTTTTTGCTGTTTAACTGCAAAATTGACTGACATAAAGCAAATGTGTATCATCTTTTTGTGCATGGTGCTTTAAACTGTACCAACAAATATCAGCAATGAATGCCAGAGCGATTAGCATACTCCCTGAAGTGAATCTGTGTTTCTTTTTTCAAATAATAAGGGCAGTACATGTTTAGCAGTTTATAACACGACATTAAAACCCAAGTTTAGACTAATTTTCCTCATACTTCAAATATTTTTTGCACGTCAGTCATCACAGTCTGTAACAAAGTTTTTGATGATCTATAGTATTATATATGAGTCTTCCATGGGTTTGTTTCTCTGAAGTGGGACTTATGCATAGATGTTTAGTCAAAGATCCTTTCTCAACATCACTCCTAGGGTTGCATTCAGCTGTAAATATATTTGGGCAAGTAGCTTTACAGTGCATAGTAAATTCTGATCATATATCATGTAAACTATGTCAAACTAAATGACAGACATACACTAGATGCATAAATGAATACCTGAGATCCCATGTTATTGAGTCATCTAGTTGTTTGATGCATTTTGGTTACAGCTGCTTGCAGATATCTAGAAATATCTTGCTTACTACCCATTCTGTGGTTTGTGTACACAGCTGTGTCTTCTCTGTGAAGATCAGCCTTATATCCTTCACAGTTTATCTCCACGCTGTGGCAGATTATCCTTAGGTTGGAAGACTTCAGTTCTTGTAGTAGCTGTATAAGAATACCTCTTACTCAGCCCATCATGATACCCATTTCAGGTGACACTTTGTAAATCACCATGATGATGCCACAGTTAGGACCAATGAAGTTTGTAATAGCCTGCACGTCTTCTTTCTCTCACAGTTTATATCCTCTGATATCCAGCTCCATGGATTTCTGATCACAAAAGCAGTTCTGCATAAAAAGGTCTGTTGGTACATATTTGTCAAACTCTGCTGGCATTGAACAAGTGAGTAAATAGAAATATGTCAGGGAAGATTCACCCACTTTCTTTCAAATTTTGCCATTCATTTATTAGAGCAGGACATAATTCTGTCAGGTTACACAGACACTATGGAGTTGTGTTTTTTTTTTACAAACACTAAGTATAACAGGAGAAACGGCCATATCATAACCAACTCACAGGGTTGTGTAAAATGTGAATTCTTTCAGAGGAAACAAATACGGAGCTTGTAAATGGTGGTGGTGGATGAACATGGCATAAAATGGCCAAATGTTCAGGGGACTGAATACAAAATAATAAAAATGGTGGGACAATCATGGGAAAATTACAGAATGTGGATATTGGATGGCAAAGTGGTCAAAGGAATGGGGGAGGGGGAGTTATGCTACACAAGGATAAGATGGAATTTTGAGGTGGGACTTTTGATGCAAAATTTTAGGGGTGAGATTTCCAATGGGAAACTTCTGGGAAAGTACTTTAAACACGGAAGAAAATCAGGTCTTGACCTCAAACATTTACTTACTTTTTACACACCCCAGATACTAAATTAGACCCATTTTCCTTTTGCTTTGCACTTCTGAACTCATAATCTCATGTGTCTCATATCTTGGAACATGCTCTTTGGTCCTGTCTTGGCCTCATATATGTCATAAAGTTGTTCTTTTGCCATAGATGAAAGTAGAGTTTTTAGTCTGTCATCTCTTGAAATACTTAGAGCAGCTGCATACATATTGAATCTTGCTACACGTCTTCTAGTAGAAGCTTATATTGTAGGTATCACAGTCTATATCAAACGCTGGCTGACAAGGCATCTAGACAGACATCTGTCTCATGATACTTGTGCTTTCACTCAATACATTTCTTTCTGTTAGTATCAGTTTTGCATATCATATTACTTGGTCATCCCCTATGTAAAGATTATTCATGAAAATGTTTTGCAGAGTGACATAACCTTGTATTTTTACTACATTGAAGTTATTTTCTGTAGTTTATTGTTTGTAACTGGAAAACTTAATTGTGACTCAACTTTTGCATATTAAAATATTGTTTTCATTAAAACACTGTTATGCTCATTGTCAGTTCTCATACTGTCATGCATGGCGATTGTGGCTGCAGAGTGACGCAAAGGTTAGTGTTTGGTTCTGTACAGTGTGGTTCTTGGCTGGGGTGCCTTATGTGCAGAGTTGCCATGCTCTCTCTGTACCCACATAGGTGAATGTGTATCTGTGTGTGTGTGTGTGTGTGTAATTTTGTATGTGTCTGTGTGTGTTTGTGTGTGTGTGTGTGTGTGTGTGTGTGTGTGTGTGTGTGTGTGTGTGTGTGTGTGCAATTGTGTATGTTTTGTGTGTGTGCACAAGCATGTGTGTTTGTATATATGTGTACATGCACGTGCATGCGTGTGTGTATACTGTGCTCCTTTAGTGCAGTTTTAAGAAGAATACTGATCTACTTTTATGAGTGTATGTGTGTGTGTGTGTGTGTGTGTGTGTGTGTGTGTCCATGTGTGGTGTGTGTGTGTTTGTGTACATATATCTGTGTATGTATCTGTGCAAGTGTTGAGTAGCTTGCATTCTGTGATACAATGGCATCCTGTCCAAAATTCATTTTTCTCTGCCTTACAACAACCAATTGATGGGAAAAACTTCAGCTCCCCTGGGAGACTCAGCTGGATGAAGCAGGTAATAGGAGAATGAATGAATGAATGTGCCTTGATATATGTTCCCAACCTATTTCTTGGGAGTCACAAGAACATGCGGCTTCGATTGCAACCTCTTCACTTGCACAATCAGATATAGCGCAGACCCTATCACAGTGCACAGATTATGATTTAAGATTTGACTTTAACTGAACAAGAGGATGATTAATTTGGCACCTCCATAATAACACAAGGCCACATGACAGCTCAAGAAAGAAGTTATAATTGTGGAAGAAATCAGCAATTTAACTAAGTAGTGTACCTTAATGATTTAGGCTCAATGCTGTAGCCTCATTATCTTGTGCCATTTTATGTGACTACATACCTCTCAAGCTCTTAGTGCAAAAAATCTGGACAAAGCCTAAAATAATGGGGGACAGAAGCTCAAAATAGGAACAGATTTTAAATATTGCTCTTATAAACTGAGAAAGATGCTAGAATAATAGGAGTTGTGTTAGCATGTTTTCTGAAGGATATGGTGCTGCGGTAGCATTGTCGCCTCACAGTAAGATGTTGTCCTGTTCGATTCTCAGATAGAGCGTCTTCTGTGTGGAGACATGCGTGAATGGGCGTATCTTCGTTGAAGGTTGTGCATCAGGGCTGGCAACTTGGCACATAAAAATCTACTGCCAATCATTAGAGGACCGGAGTTCCACTGTGGCGACCCCTAACCGGGAAAAGCCGAAAGACACAACAACAACAACAACATGAAGTCTGAACCTCAAATGTATGTCATTATTTAGTGACTTCAATTATCAGTGATTTTCCAGAAAACCACAAATTTTATGAGTAATGGCCAAAAAATACAAGGCAAAAATCTGGAAATTCTGCAAAAATCTGGACAGTTGAGATGTATGCATGACTGATATGCAGTCACTTAAGTAAATCACTGTGATGAACTAAGGGTTGCATTTATTGTCAAAATCCGGGATTAATATTGTTCTGTTGTTGTTTCTAAAATGCCTTTTGAATATCTGTAGCTTACGGCTGTCTTTAATCCATTGTTTGCATTTGCAATACTTGCAGCTTATATAGGTGAGCTATGGGTAGTTTTCAGGCTGGGTATATGAGTAATTCTAAACAGAATGAATAGATTGCACAGGAAATGCACTTTGTCACTACTATCTTTTGAATCTACTATAGCAAAATCAAGTAGCATAATGTTATAGTTTTACATTAGTGGTATAGTGCCAATCTTACACTCTAGCTATGACATAACACAGTTTTTATGGCTCTTCAAATGCAAAAAATTTCATGTTCATACACAAAATAAGGGACAATATGTGACTTGTTTATGAAAATAAGGGACAATATATGCCTTATGATGATTGCTCAGATCATGCATTGCTAATATGCTAAGACATAACAGTTATCTGTGTATAAAGATACTAGTAGCAATTTAACAGCCTTTTACCCACACTGATATGTTTATGTAGTACGTCACATGAGCTTCTATTGTTCAGTCTCAGCGCAGTAAAGAGTGAAGATGCATCCCTATTGCTTTTCTGAGTGTATTCATTGAAGACAGTATCTGTTTAGTGGTCAACAGCAGAACAGAGAATAAACCAAAGAATATTTCAATAACCAGTTTGGCCTGAAGAGTGAAACTTAAGAAGTCAGAGTAGCTATCTAATGAAATCTCAGTCGAATAACTCAGCAGGTATTAACATGCCTGACAGTTTTTTTTATTCTTTTAGTGACTGCATCTTTTATGTAGTGTTGCGACTTTTTTCTAGGACAGCAGGTGATGCTGTTGCTTATGTGAGATTTGCGCCCTCTTATTCCTATATACTGCATTGCTTTTCTCACTTCTAAGCACTGCTGCTGGATATGTCTAAGGGAGAAAATAACCCTGATGTCCTGCAACTTATTGCCTCTTATGTCAATATTCATCAGTGTTGATGAGTACTGGATACTTAGTAAGTTTTATTGATCATCAGGGAAGACACATATTATGTCAGAGGTATCTATGGCTGTGCTGCAAATCCCATAGTTAGATCATACTTGAAGAGATCAATGTTGCAAACCTATACAGAGATTTTTTTTTTTTCTGGAAGCAAATGAGATAATGGATAGTGATCCAAAGTGTGCAGTGCGGGTAAGTCTTCATGGCAGTAAATATTTGAAATTGAGAGGTCATTTGTCTCTCTAGCTAAACCAAATGACCAATTATTTGAGGAAATAGTACCATCATTAAAGAATCATTTTTACACCTATCCCCTCAGAAACAATACATTCCTACTTTAATATACAAAGTCAAAAGCCAAATGAAGACATTTTGGCTTATAGTGAACAGGACTGTTAATAAGCTATAGTTTTGTTAATGGCCTGGACTCTGTCATGAGGAGGACTTGTGTGCGTGGTCAGGGATGTGGTCCTAAAAGGTAATTTCAGACAAAGAAATATTTGAGTTTTGTTGCAGCTCAGGTGGAAGCTCTAGCATACAAGGCTGCATCCTTGCTTTCAAAACAAATCCAGTAGTCTGCCATCAGGTAGCATGTATCAGATGCTTATCACTGTTGAAATAAAGCGATTATTGTAAAAATACACTGTATGCATTTGGATAATTTAGATTCAGTCCAAGGGAATTGTAATAACTGTAGAGAGAATCACAGACCTGACAGCTGTTACTTCAGGGAAGCAAGATGTTGTAAATGCAAGCAATGAGTCCATCTGCAGGAAGTGTGCTGCTGGGAGTTCATTCAGAAAAGGATAAGCCAATAGTGATGATTTTATTTCTGCAGAGTGAAACATCAAACTAGTGCGCCCCTTTAGATTCATGGGGGTGAGCCATTTGCAAGTTTTTATTCATTGGAAGTCATAAATAGTGCTGAAATTGTTGCAGCCAGATTTAAGCAACATGCCAATGTGATGCTGAACTGTGTGCCATGCAAGATGGTGTTGGATTCAGGAGATGAGTAGTTGTTAACTTCTGAGAAGTATCACACAGTGTGGCCAGTGAATGCCCTACCTATA
Organism: Protopterus annectens; assembly: GCF_019279795.1. NCBI lineage: Eukaryota > Metazoa > Chordata > Ceratodontiformes > Protopteridae > Protopterus > Protopterus annectens. The sequence continues at coordinate 1,450,398,464 of NC_056731.1, read as the reverse complement.
TGATGTTCATCTCATGGACTACAACATGCAAGACATTGAAGTGTTGCCTGCATGCTCTGTCCAGGCTCATTTTAGGAACTGTCATGGCATATTATTAAAGGTAATAGTGGCAGTTTATGGGGGTTGCTGGTGGATGAATGGTCTGAACCCTCTGGGCATTTGATTAACAGGACCACACAGTCTTACTGCAGAGCCTCTGGAATAAGTTTGAAGACGGCTTAGGGAAATTCATAGGAGCACATGTTTTATTCCCGTTGGATCCTAACATAACACCAGTACATCTGAAACTGAGACCTATTGTTAATGCATCTGCCCAAAAATTGATGCAGAAATAAATGGCATTCCCTGCATGGGACACGTATAGTTCCTGTCCTGGAACCAAACCAAATGGGAAAGGGACACAAGTATAGAGCATGCCCTGGAACCAAATAGGAGAGTGGGATGTGTACCAGCTGCAAGTATATAATAAACAAGGCACAATAGGAGTACTCCTATCAAATCCCCATCATTAATTAAATACTCATTACCTTGGCAAAAGTGAAAAGTTTTATAAAACTGGGTATGGCACAAGCTTAACATCAGTTAACAGAAGATGACCCAACTGCAGAGACAGAGACAATTATTACATATAAATATACCTTTAAAGTGACTTGCTGGCAGCATGGATTTTGTAGAGGGAATCTTTAAAAAAAAATTATGGACAATACCTTGCCTGGTTTCCAGGAATAGCGCCTTATGTTGATTGGAACAGAATCTGTGCAAGATTTTTATAGACAGCAGATATCACGCTGAGATTAAAGGACAAAATGTATGTTCAGTACATCAGGCATTGAGTTCCTTGGTTTCAAGATTGATGTGGAATGAATCCATCATACTGACACATTTATTCTCTGCTAACCAGGTTTGTCCAAATAGGCTAGTGGCTTCCTTTTAGGGGAGACTCAAGGTAGTATTTTCTACTACTAAGCGGAATTTGGCCAAGGTAATGGGGAACTTCTCCTACTCTTTTTGATAGGCACTGTGGGATCTTTTACATCCGCTTGAGCTACCAACTCAAGCAGGTGGGACTTACATTGGTTTAACATTTCGTCTGAGGGATGACACACTGAGAAGCACAGCACCCCCTTTTATGTTGTACTACAGTGTCAGTAATCAATGTACCTGGTGGGTTAATAGAACCCACAATCTTCTGCACCAAAGGTGAATGTGCTACCTGCTGTACCACTGACATGTAGAGGCTTCACTGACTTGAAGTTCAAATCTACCAATGATGAACCAAAACCAAAAGATTATTGCACTTTTACTATTTTTTTCATAAAGAATAAAGATACTGTAGCTGACCCTCTTCACATACTACAAGATAAGAATACTACTTGTAAGTGGAGATGCGTACATGAGTAGGATTTTCCATAATGTTAAGAAACTGATATCATTAATAGCATATTGCTTTGTTACAATCTAAAAAAAACCCCACAAGATCAGGCCTGCGATACTTTAGCTTAATGTAAGGTGCTGCCATAACTCAAAAAATGCAAGGAAGTCCGTGCCTATGGGAGCAAAAACGCTCCAACCATAAACCCAAAGATATTAGGCACAATGAGAACTACAGAACATGTACCAATGAAAAAGGTTTCTTTATTAATCTAAGTTATAAGAATCACTTTAAAACAATGAAACGCTTTAACTTTATCACCACGTTTTTCATTCACTATAGAACATCATCAGAATTTGGGTATTGAACAGCAACGTAATGCAACTGATGAGTCTCAGTAAACCAGGTTCATTGCCTGGTAACCAGGGAGGTGTTTTCTTGGCTGAGAGGCTGGAACGAATGCCAGAAAAACAAGCAGGGGCTTCCAGATATCACAGGGAGGCTAATAATGGCTAGTGAGATGTGGTAGCTTCTCCAAGTGAAATTCATTGAACTTTTAGATCCTCTACAGTTGAAAAATTAACAGACTTAACTGATTCTTACCAAAGAGAAGGAGCTAGATCGAAATAAAAAAGAACAGTTGGCCATTGCCAACCCACAGGTGACTGCAATAACAGAAATGTAAAATAAACTGTGAAATACTTTGGTAGAGACCCAAAGTGGGAAGATTGGCTGATTAATAATGATTTTAATGTTAGTAAAGAGCAAAATGTTACTATTGATGAAGACAAGACCTACAATCATAATTTGGAAGTCATTTATGATTATATGTTAAAGTACAAAACTTATTTAGATAACAAATACCTTAGGAAGTGTTTAGATATGCAGATTGTACCCAAAGGGTTAAGGGTTTATAAATACCCAAATAATATTAGAGAAGGAACAGTGAGTTATAAAGAATTGATTAAAATTTTTGATAATTGTGGTTTTGGAATAATGAAGGTTATAATAAAAGAAAATGAGGTGGAAATGGAAAAACGTTTTAGGAAAATCAAAGAAACTAATAAGAAATTGTTAATGACTTGCTGTTCTCTGTTGAAGAAGAAAGGGAAAGGTATTATAATATTAGGAAAAAAATAGTTGAAAAATGTGCATTTATTGCTAAGTCAAAAAATAGGAAAATAGGTAGGGATGTTGTTGAATATAAAGAAAATACTTGCTACCCAAGGCCAAAATGGGGAAAAGATAGGCAGCATTGGTTCGGGCATACTGACCTTGAACAAATTCAGACTAGGAATGAGAATTACAGATATAAATACAATTATGGCAATGAAGAACATTATAATGAAGGCAAGGTTTATAATAATTATAGTGATGGTGAAGACTTTAATTTGGATTTAAATGACCCTTTAGAGTTTCCCTACCTTAGGAGATCAGAGAGAATAAAAAACAGACCCACAGTTCAATACCATTACAACAGGGGGAAGAAGTACTTGAAAGAGAGAGACCTCAGGTGAATGAAGGTGATAGTAATCCAAGAATGGTACAAAAGGGATGTGTATGGTCCTTTCAGAACTATAGTATTTATAACTATAGTAGCCTAGAAATAGACAAAATATATTTTAATGTGTTCATGAAAGGGCTAAAATTTGTGCCAAATAATAAAAGCGATATAAGTAAGGTTTTTATAGATTTAAAGTTATTTGTTAAAAAGAAAAATCTAGAATTATTATATGGGGGAAGGGATAAAGATGTAAACAAGGGCAATGGCGGAAATTCTAGAAAGAAAAGTGTTTTCAACTCTTCACTGCACCCCCAACTGAAACATTTTGAAGTTCTAGTAGAAAAAGAACTTTGGAAATGTCTAAGTAAGTCTAAGGTCTTTTCCAACCTTCCTTATCAGGAGTGACAGCTGCTCAGGGAACTTAATATGAATACGGATATTAGAATAATGAGGCCGGATAAGGGTGGGGGTAGGCTATCATGGATACTATTATTAATGTGGAAAAAATGGAGGAAATATTAGGGGAAGAAGAAAAATATAGTAGCGCTTCCATTAACGAGATTAATATTGCCTAGTCAAAAATTGATTTTGGCCTTAGAGAATTATTATATGATGAAATGATTGGAGGGGAGCTTTACAAATATTTGTTGATAGAGAAATCAATAATACTCTCCATATTTGGTATAGTCAAAGTACATAAAGATATTAACAACCCCCCATTAAGACCTATAGTGTCTGCTAATGGCTCCAAAACATGCTATTGCTAAATATATAGATTCAAGAATAAAGGCAGTATGGATGGAGCACTCTAAATTATTAAAAGATTCATGGGACTTTTTGAAAATTACAGATCAAGGAATTTATGATAAGGACATTATTTTTGTAACAATAGACATTGCGGATTTGTTTGCAGCAATACCTCATTCCATAGGTATGGAAGAGGCATTATTAGAGACCAAAAGGTTTTCAAGTCATGATCTTAGAGTTATAATGGAATTGTTGGACATGGTATTAAACAATAATTTTGTCAAATTTGAAGGTAAGTTTTTTAAACAGATCAAAGGAGTAGTGATGGGGGCATGTTGTGCCCCAGCTATGCTAATATAGTATTAAACACCTGGGAGAAAAAATATATTTTCAACTCACCTTACAAGAACTCCTGGTGTTTACATACGAGACACCTAGATAATTTATTTTTATTCTGGACAGACACGAAAGAAAAGTTGGAATAATTCTTAGAGTACATTAATAGTACTACTGAATTCTTAAAATTTACGTATAACTTAGGAAGTGATTCAGTAGATTATTTGGATGTCACGATTTATAAAGATTATAACAATGAGAAATGTAAATATAGGGTGTACAGAAAAAGCACGTTTTCTAACTCCTGTTTATATTTCACAAGTGCTCATCCTTACAAACAAAAGAGAAATATAATAAAGGGACAATTTATTAGAATATCCAGAATGATTTCAGATAATGACGAGTTTCTGGATGAAAGTATTAAACTAAAAAATATGTTTGTGGAGAGAAAATATCCAGTCAGTATGATAGAAGAGGTTATCAAAGAGGTTAAGGAAGGGAGACTAGATAGATTTGCCCCTGTTTTAGGTTAGGGGTTAAATAAGAATTGAAATTCAATGGATAAACATAAGGGAAATGAAGAAACCAATTTTACTGGGGCATTCATTTTGAATTACAATGGCGAGGTCTCATTAATTAAGAATATCATAACAAAAAACTGGAATATGTTTGCAGAATTCTCGGATCTGGATATAATTTAAAAAAAAACATTAATCTTTACCTATAAAAGAGATAGGAATATTAAAAATATTTTAGAAAGAAATTCCCCTGTTAATAATGTGTCCAGTAAGAGAAAAGGGACCTATAGTTGTGGCAAATGTGTACAATGTCCCCACATTAAAAATACAGATAAGATTTATTTGTAAAGCAGGGACAAGATAATAAATAGTAAGCAATATTCTAATTGTGATAGAAAAGGAATTATTTATTTAGCAGAATGTAAGAAGTGTCCAGCATTTTATGTGGGACAATCAGAGACAGTGCTTAAAAGAAGAATATATGAGTATTTATACGATATTCATAAGCATGATTTTAATAATGCACTATTCAATCACACGCTAAAGTGTAAGGAGGCTAAATCTACATTTTTTGTGCTGGAAGAAGTGCCACTTGACATTAGAGAGGGAGAATGGGATACAAGAATTGAAGTTAGCGAAACTTTTTGGCAGTTGGTTTTAGAAGCCTGTAAACTTCCAGGCCTCAATGAACATGTCTCCCTAGCTCCAGTGCTAAAATGAAGAGCTGCTAGACTATGATTTGTTAGGGCATTTTGATACAAGTGCCTTATTTGATATATATGGTAGAAAGTTTTTTCATTTCTTTATATATTTATTACAATGCACCTGCCTGGATGTACTTTTTACTTTGTACTTTTCACTTTTTGGCTTTATCAGTAGACGGCAGAAAAGTAATAGATTTGATAGCCTTTCCATCTCATGCTAATGTATTCTCTTTTTTATGTGAATGTAGGGTTAATTTATATTATAACATGCATTTTTTCTTGTAAAATACCAATATGTATTTTAACAAGGATTTGTATAATGAGATTTTTACAGTAGGTTTTATGAATAGATTTTAAGGAGTATTTAGGTTTTAAACTTAACTTAATTGATGGGCAAGTTTTATTAGTTAAACATTTTTGATTTAATATATATAAGGAATGATGGGATTGTTGTTTTATATTAATCTGATGAAGTTCTATAGTGAACAAAAAATGCGGGGATAAAGTTAAAGCATTTTATTGTTTTAAAGTGATTCTTATAACTTGGATTAATAAAGAAACCTTTTTCATTGGTACATGTTCTGCAGTTCTCTTTGTGCCTATTATCTTCGGGTTGTTGGTGCTGCCCTAACTCATAACTTTATTGGTGGTCATGAAGCCCCAGTTGCTAATTATTCAAGAACTATGCCCACTATTGAAAGAAATTAAGGTCATATTGACAACAAAGCACTGGCTTTTATGACTAAGGTAAAGAAATTCTTTGCATATTTGTATGACAGATATTTCAGCGCTATAACAGACCACAAATCATTATTAGCATTAACATTAACATTGCTCAGAACTGATGACCCTACCCCTCGGATTATTTCCACCTACATGAGCAGATGGTCATTACTCTGGAGTGCATATAATTTTGAACTAGTTAATTGTCCTGGCAAAAAGATTGATAATGCAGATGTGTTAAGTCACTTACCCTAGAAGAATCCTAAATTTCAGGTTCCAATAGAGTCAGATGCTCTTTTACTGGAATCTGTCTCAAACCTCCCACTAGAAGCATTTGACTTTGTTCACATTACCATTGCAGATGCAGTACTAACCTATGTATTAAACTGTGTGTGTGTGGGGGGGTGAGGGTGTGGGGGGGGATTTGTCGAATGAAAAATTAAATGAAGGATTCAAACCTTCTGAAAGGTCTAAACATGACTTTTTGGTGTGCAAGAGTTGTCTTTTATGAGAATATAAAGTCGTAATTCCAGAGGAAGCACAAGACTTTGTACTTACTACCTTGTATGAAAAGCACCCTGAAATAGTTAATATGAAGGCACCTGCTATAGGTTATTTATGGTGATCTAAATGAAAAAATCTAAAGTGGCATCATAAACTGCTTTTCATGCCAGGCCACTCAAAATGTCTCAAGCAGGACTGAAGCTCACCCACGAGAAGTACCCAAGAACCCAAGCTCTCAATTGTACATTAACTTTAGGGGCTTCTTTGAAAAACAGATCTTCCTTCTGGTTGCTGATTACTTTAAAAAAATGTGTGGAGGTCCACTAATTTATCTTGGCAATGTCAAATACTGTTATACAGATATTATGGAAGTTGTCACACATGGTGTAATAGATACAACCGTATCAGACAATCACTTGCAATTCTCTTCTGATGAATTCCAGGTTTTCTGACAACATTGTCTAGTCCATCTATCAAGACTGTCTCTTTCCATACAGCTTCTAATGGCCAAGTTGAATACATGTTGCAAACAGCAAAACGTGCACTCAGCAAATTGTTGTCAGTGACTGGAACACTAAATTGGCAAAATTCTTTCTGTTGCAACATGCAACTCTCTTCTGCTAGTATGGACTGGAATCCAACAGAGTTGCTGATGAGTAGGAAACATGTTTGGATCAACTCTATCAGTTGCATAAACAAAAGTCTCAGTTTTGCAACAATGGCAATTTCAGAGTTGTAGCAGCACCATGTGCCTCCACAGTCTGGCACCCCACTCAACTTTGCTGCTGAGCAGAAAGAAAAGCTTTTCCCGTCTTCTGGAAAAATTGTATAGTAGGAAAGATAAAAGCTTTTTTCCTTTAAAAGGTAGCAAACTGCTTCAGCCCTGATTGCAAATGCAATACCAGCATTCTGATCTAAAGACCACTCAGCATTTGCCATTTGTGCCCCATAACACTTTGTTTCCAGGCAGCTGCCCCCTTCTCCCCACTCTAGCTATATTTGTGGGTGTTTTGAAGCATGTGATGAGTATGTATGCCAGAATATATGCCACTGGCTCATGGTAGTTGCCAGCACCAGTCACAAAATCATTAAGGCAGACCTCTTAACTGCCCAGAATTTTACAGAATGACCAGATTTGTCCTTGTATTTTTTGTTTGTTCCTCAAAAAAATTGTGATTTTTTGGGCAAATCATTGAGGCCTGAAGCCACTAAATAATGACATACATTTGGGTTTCAGACTTCCTGCCCTTCAGAAAATGCATACCAATGCAAAACCTGTTAAAGAATAGTAATTAAAATCTGTCCCTGATTGAGGCCTTTGTCTCCCCATTATGTTTGGCTTTGTCCAGAACTCTTGCACTAAGATGTTGATCGGTATACAGTAAGCTGTGAGACTTATGAGGTGAAGTTGTCTGCTGGTCAAGTCATTTGGAGACATGTTGACCAACTGGCAGGGTGAGTAGGGAGACACACATTTTAAAGGAAGCAGTGGTCTGGAAAAGTGCAAAACAAAGGGTAAAAAGGCCACACAGACAAACCAATTAGTAAAATCTACAAGGAAAACCTAGCCAAACTAGAGTTTTCAGTGTGTGATACCTTAAATCTTTTGTAATAGAGGTACATGTGATATATGCAAATTAGCTCTTAAAGACATCAAGTGTTTCAGCAATATCGCTTCAAAATGTCAATGACATTTTAATTACTGTTTTTAAGTCTTTATGGACACATTAAGGACAATAAAGCTAAACCAGTCTAGCTGTACGTTTCAGCCTTCTTATAACCTGGTAAGCACAGCATAAGTGGACTGTTTAGATATACTTTAGAAACACAGGGTATTTAAACCCAACAGATTTCATAACCGTTAAGGTGTTTGCAAAATATCTAAACTAACATCCAAACCAAAGAATAGAAAGGTGACACACAAACCAATTAATAAAAAGTACAAGAAAAAAACCTAGCCAAGTAAGAGTTTTCACTGTGTGATACCTTAAACCTCCTGTAATAGAGGCAATATATGCAAATGACCAATTAAAGACATCAAATGCTTCAGCTATATAGCTTCTGAATGTCCACAACTTTTTACTTTTTCTTTTTAAATCTTTAAGCATACATTCAGACATATAAGGCCAAATCCCACTAGCTGTGAGCAAACATGTTTCATCCTTCTTATGACCTCATTAGCAGAGCATAAGTGGACTGGCTGGCTATACTTTAGAAACACAGGGTCTTTAAATCCATCTGATGTCCATAACCATTAAGGTGTCTGCAAAATATCCCAAATAACAGCCAAACCAGAGAGTAAAAAGATGACACAGACAATGGGTGAAACATTTAATGTCTTTAAGGGGTCATTTGCATATATCCCAGTGGCTTCTACTACAGGAGGGTTAAAGTATCACACAGTGAAAACTCTAACTTAGCTAGGTTTTTCTTGTAGTTGTTATTGTCAGTGTGACCACTTTACTCTTTGGTTTGGATGTTAGTTTGGCTATTTTTCAGACTCCTTAATGGTTATGGACTTCAGTAAGGGTCGTTTGCATATATCCCATAGGTCTCTGTTACAGCTTGGCTAGGTTTATCTTGTAGCTTTTTCTAATTGGTTTGGATGTTAGTTGGACTGTTCTGCAGACACCTTAATGGCTATGGACTTCAGCTGGGTTTAAAGACCCGGTGTTTCTAAAGTATAGCCAAACAGTCCACTTATACTTTGCCGATGAGATCATAACCTCATAACCTATCCCTCTCCCGATCCACTCACTGAGCTTGGGTCCCAGTGGTGTGCTTAGCTGCAATTGCTTAACTAACTGCTGCTTTCATTGGTTTTTACTGCAAATTTTACCATGACGGGCTGCTATAGTACCTAGCAGCTAGCGAGCTAGCAGTCCCTGTGTCCAAAGCTGACATAACCTTGCTCAACTACACCAAAACCTCATCCAGCTTGCCATCACAACCCAGACAAACAGAGAAAAGTAAAATTCCTGTATTACAATGTATGTTTATATATATATATATATATATATATATATATATATATATATACATATATACATATACATATATAGTACTAATCTATGAACCTATGAACCTATATTGCTTTTACTAGTAGCAACTTGTAATAAGGCTGAAAGCACATCACCAAACCTAGTATTGTGGCAGCCCTACTACTTCCGATCTCTAACAATCTGTTACGTGTCTCTCTAATTGTGTTTTATACCTTGCAAATAGCTTCTACAATTTTATTCCCCTCCATTGGTAATTTGGCTTACATCAGTGACAGCACTCCCATTTTGCTCGCTTAAGCTAACGAGTTGCAAGTCTACCTTCCTAAATATAACACTAGCTCCCGCTCTACTTACCTACAGCATTACTGATTGTTTTCTTGTGTTATTTGCATATATCCTACTGGCTTCTATTACAGGAGGGTTAAAGTATCCCACAGTGAAAAACTCTAGCTTATCTAGGTTTGTCTTGTAGTTTTTATTAATTGGTCTGTCTGTGTGCCCTCTTTACTCTTTGGTTTGGATGTTAGTTTGGCTATTTTTTAGACACCTTAATGGTTATGGACTTCAGCTGGGTTTAAAGACCCAGTGTTTCTAAAGTATAGCCAAACAGTCCACTTATGCTTTGCCGATGAGATCATAACCTCATAACCTATCCCTCTCGTGTCTCTCTAATTGTGTTTTATACCTTGCAAATAGCTTATACAATTTTTATTCCCCTCCATAGGTAATATGGCTTACATCAGTGATAACACTCCCATTTTGCTCACTTACGCAAACTAGTTGCAAGTCTACCTTCCTAAATATAACACTAGCTCCCCCTCCACTTACCTACAGCATTACTGATTGTTTTCCTAGTTTTGGCAAATTTCTGCTCCTACTCCTGCTCCAATCTGCTCCATTCACCCTCGCTACATTTGGGCTCACTCTCCTCCCCTATCCTACCCCCATTCCCACCCCCATCAATTACATATATACTTAGGCAAACCCCTGCTACCAAACATATCATTCAATCAGACTCTCCTATCCATCAAACTCCTACCACTATCTCTTCACACCCAACTGCACCTGACCTAACTACCCACCCCTTATCTTCACATCAATCAGAACTTGATCTATCTATCAACCCCCTCAACTTACATCTTTCTCAAATAATCCTCCTGATTACCTTCACATCCTCCATTACTAACTACTCTACATCTTTGTCTAACCCACTCCCAGGTAACTTATGCCTACCACCTACAGATCCTTTATCTATATCTACTACCCAAACACTCTTACTCTACCAAACCACTCTGACTATCCTTGGCACTCCCTCCTACAATACTATTACTTCTGATACTCCTTAACTTACATCCCTTTAACACTGTCATTCCTTTACTCAACATCTTTCTTACATACATAGGATCACCTCACTACAATGTCTCTCATCTCCAATACTATTCTCTTGACATTCTCCCTAACCCTATCTCTCCTCCTGCAACTAACAGCACATCAAACAACTCATATGTCTTACAAATCTACTTTTACAACAACCACACTGACACAATCTCTTCCCAGTTATTCTGCAGTTGCCTCTAGTCTGTATGAAACAGACTTAATCTTATTGTCTAAGCTAAAAATCCTCCCCCTTCAAAATAACCAGAGGTAAATCTTACTCTATACTGCTACCACAAAACTAAAAAGAAACTACAACAGGTAGCTCTCCCTACTCACTGCAACTTAATTCAGTGTGGTGACATACATCTAAATCCTGGTCCCTCCACTACTCACAAATCCCCTAACCCCTTAAGATCCTTAAACTTCGCACTTAACCTTCAAAGCATAAGAAACAAAATCCTACACCTACATGCCTGTTTAACCCAAAATAAACCAGACTTCACTGCAGCTATAGAGACCTGGCTAAAGCCATATATCAAAGATGCTGAATTCCTACTCCCTAGCTATGCTTGCCTTAGAACAGACAGTCTACAGAAAAAAGGTGGTGGTGTCACCTTAATATACCCAAACACCTTCACTGTAGTTCCATACACAAAACATGTCCCATAATTCTCCACAGCAGAGCTACCTTAAACTCAACAATCATAAAAGCCTTTGTATTGTGGTCCTGTATATCCCCCCAGGCAACAACATTCCAATAGTAGAAGACATCCTTGCCTGGACAACCAACAATATTAAAAATGAAACCATCATCTTAGATGACATTAACATTAGCTGGCTTGATATCTCTAATCAACACCCTTCCAACAATATCAACCTATACAACTACACCCAGCTAATCACCAATGTAACCAGTCCCAACATTAAAAGCAACACAGGATCAGTCCTAGACTGGATCCTGGTTTCTGAGCCTAACAACATCTCTTCCTCCTCTGGTATACTACCAAATGCCATTAGTGTCCACTCACCAGCGTTTATAGTACATAAATCTACCCCAATTCCAAATAGACACCAATTTAAGCAAACCAGATACCTTTCTCACTTCTGCTGTATCACATTTAATGAAATCTAAAAAGTATTAATTGGTCAGCATTAAAAACTATCCCTCTTGACAATGATGTTGAATTCTTCAATTCAACATTTCTTAGGATTTTAAATAGTTTAGCCCCACTCGGTCAAAAAAGAGTAAAGGCTAAGCATGCCAGCTGGCTTACCAAACTCACAAAGCAAATCATGACTGAAAGGGACAAAGCCTGGAAAGCTTAGCAAAAAAATAAAAATCCTTTGGATCTCATTCATTATAAACAGCTATGCAGTCAGGCAAAATGGGTAATCACTGAAAACAAAAAAGAAGACTTCCAAACTCTTCAAGATCAACGTAAACTAAACCCTAAGAAATTTTGGGGAGCAATCAATTCTCTACTTCATCTTGGCTCTAATAACAATCCTTGCCCCAATCCAGACAAAACACCCACTGAGATAGCTTCACTCTTTAACTGATATTTTATTGACCCCCCATAGCTAAACTCACCACCACCTTCCCACAAATAAAACCCAATCCAGCTGAACCTTCTTCATCACACACCTTGACTTCCTCTCTACTTATCTTTTCCCTCTCACCTATACCCACCTCCTTTATAAACAACTCCTCCTTAAACTTAAACCTTGTACTAATGCACCAGACAACTTACTGGCAAAATTCCTACAACTTTCCACAAGCTCCATTGCCTACTCTATCAGCATACTCCTTAATAGATCAATTCAGGAATCCCTCATACCACACGTCTGGAAAAAAGCATTTGTCCTCCCACTTCATAAAGGTAGTAACAGCTCTGACATCTCCAATTTCTGACCAATCACTGTTCTCTCTCCCATTTCCAAAATATTAGAAAAATGTGTTCACAATCAGCTTCTGAATCATCTGATTACAAACCAAATCATTTCTCCCACTCAGCACGGCTTCAGGCTAGGTCACAGTAGTAGCACTGCTCTCATTTCCTTTATGGACACCATAAAGAGGGCCCATGATGCTGGTTACTTTGTCTCATCACTCTTCCTTGACCTCTCAAAGGCCTTCAATACAGTATCCCATCCTCTTCTTCTCACCAAGCTCTCCAACTTGGGTATCTCACCCAACCCTAAATTGGTTCTCAAACTATCTCTCCAATAGGCAACAATCCACTAAATGGCAACACTCCTTCTCACTATTCCTAAACACTACTATAGGTGTACCCCAAAGATCCATATCAGGCCCCCAACTATTTAAAATATTCATTAACAACTTCCATGCCACTCTTACTCAAGGCACTGTCATCCAATATGCTTATGATTCTACAATCATCTGCACTACCAAATCCACATCTGAGCTACAATGTCTCACCCAAAATGCCTTTACATCAACCGAAACTTGGATGTCCAGTAACCACCTTGATCCAAACTCCAATAAAACTAAACTCCTAATACCCCCCCCCAAAAAAAAAACCCTTTAACAAGAATAAACTCTCTGTTCACTCCCAAAACCACACTATCACTGAAGTTGTTCCAAGGACTAAACTGCTAGCTGTTGTCATAGATGAGAACCTAACATTTGACCTACACATCCACAGCATAATAAAAAAAAAACACACCAAAAACTGGGCATTCTCTACAGACACAACTGCTTCCTTAATTTCACTTCTAAAAAAACTCTAGCCTCATCCTTCCTGCTACCTTTTCTTCTATATGGTGCCCCAACCCTTAGCAATATTCAGTCCTCCCTGAAAACCAAACTACGATTCATGTTACAGTAAGGTTGCTAAATTTGTAACAAATGCAAAATTTTCAGCCCACCACTGTTCTTTCCTATGCCAACTAAACTGGCTTGAACTTCCTCACAATCTCACTTATCTACAACTAACTACCACACATAAACTTATATATAAACCATCAGTCTGCCCTTCTCTTTCTTCCCTACTGACCATGTATTACCCAAAAAGATCTCTTAGATCAGGAAACAAACTGCTGTTCAAAGTAGATAAACCAAATCTCTCAGCTGGTCAAATGCTCTACTCTTTTACTGTCTCAAAATTATGGAACTCTCTTCTACCTTCAGTCAGAGCCACCAGCAATACTGCTCTCTTTAAGAACTACCTCAGACAACACTTTCCTCTCTCTGGGTATGTACATGTGACAGTACAACACTCTCTAAAACCTGACTCCTCCACTATCACCTCTGCCTTATTTCCATCTTAGCACTTGAATTCTCTTTCATCTCTCACTTACCATAACTGACTTCATATGCACTTCTCTGTCTTCATAAAATTCCACTGCTCATGCCTACAAACCTCCATCAGTTAATAATCATTTAACTGATACTCTAATCATATAATCTTATTACCTGTATGAATGAGTGCCTTCTGTGTGGAGTCTGCATGTCCTCCCCGCAGTTGGGTGGGCATTTGAAAGACATGCGTAAATGGGCATGCCTTCGTTGAAGGTTGAACGTCGAGCTGGCACCTCGGCGTTTGTGAAAGTCTACTGCCAATCATTAGCGGACCGAAGTTCCGCTGTGGCGACCCCTAACTGGGAAAAGCTGAAAGACAAACAACAACAACAACCTGTATGAATGGAATTGTGCAATGCTAATATGTACTGTGTAAGTAATAATCCATACTTTTGTGCTCGTACTATTCGTAGCATTGTGACTGTATATACTATGTACTGTGTATTTCATATATGTACTGCTTAATATATGCAATCTACTACCATTGTAAATACGTTCTGTATATTTGCATTTTGTTTTCTTACTACTCCAACCACTGTGACTGGAAATACTCTGTACTATTTGTTACTTCATGTATGTACTGTTTAATCTATGTGGAGCTTTCTTCCCCGGGCCTCCACTGAAAATGGGCTCACCTACGCCCAGTGGACCTTCCTGGTAAACAAATGCAATAAATAAATAAATAAAATAAGAAGGCCAGAACATGCATGCACCTAGTTAGTGGGGTTTGGCTTTACTGGCCTGAATGTATGCATAAAGACTTTAAAAAAAGAAAGCAAAAAGTCATGGACATGCAGAACTATATAGCTGAAGGGTCTATATTATAACATCGAAATCTACAAAAATCGAATGTTATAATATCGAACCCTAAACCATCGAAATCTGCAAATATCGAACAGTCAGAATAGCGATTTTTTCCCAGGGAAAAAAATCGCTATTCCGAGAAACATACACACAACACAAACACACACAAAAAACAGCAATCCACACACATACACTTAAAATCCTACACCTAAACCTAAACTAAACTTTACATACACTACTAGCTATCCACTTACCTTAACCCGACCCTAACCTTAAGGTCCGTCACTATCGCACACTCACCTCAACCGCGGCCTAACCCAAACTCACCTAACCCACCCCCCAACCCTAACCTACACACAACCGCACACTTACCTGACCCGCTCCCTAACCCTAACTCACCTAACCCACCCCTAACCCTAACCTACACACAATCGCACACTTACCTGAACCCGACCCGTAATGCTCCAATATGTCAAACGGTGAAAACAGCGAAGCCACAGCAATGGCCCACCGAATTCTTTTCCCTGGGAAAGTATTCAGTGTCCTGCACCTTTGCTGTTTTCAGCGTTCGACAAAACTGGTTCGATATTATAACATTCAAACTTTATAAAATTCGATGTTATAATATAGACCCATAGCTGAAACTCTTGATGTCCATAAGGGGGATTTGCATATATCCCATGGATCTCTGTTTATTTATTTATTTATTTAGTTATTTATTTATATTTGTTGACCGGGAGTGTCCGACTG
Organism: Protopterus annectens; assembly: GCF_019279795.1. Taxonomy (NCBI): domain Eukaryota; kingdom Metazoa; phylum Chordata; order Ceratodontiformes; family Protopteridae; genus Protopterus; species Protopterus annectens. The sequence goes on along the minus strand of NC_056731.1, from coordinate 1,450,382,801 downwards.
GACGTAGGTCCATTTTCAGCGGAGGCCCGGGGAGAAAAGCTCCACAGTTAAAATAAACAGACAGTAGTTACATTGGATTACATAGCGATTAACAATTTACATAGCAATTACTTACAACATATTTACAGATGAAGAACATAGTACATCGGTAGACAACTAGAATCTTTATCTGTGAAGTACATAACAGACATTAACAAATGTTAAAATAAGAAGTTCCTGCTGTATAAGTACTAGGCTTATGAGCATCTGAGCTTGCTATAATCAAGGTAGTTAGTGGAGTGGAAAGAAAGATAGTGGTTGGATGGGGTGGGTGATATTAGAGTGGGAGTTGCAAGGGCATAGCCATCATGTTTTTAGGTGCGCTTTTAGTAAAGTTTTGAAGTGGGTGCATGATGGTACGGAGATAATTGTGGGTGGGAGGGAGTTCCATAATTTGGCTATGGTGCAAGAGAATAGTGCTTCACCAGCAGAGTTATTGGCTTTAGTGATCTGCAAGTGATTTTTGTTGCTGGATCTTAGTGGTCTGGTGGTGACCACCAGGGGTTGGAGTAGATTCTGGATGGATGGGACATTTAGTGGATGGTTTACTAGTTTGTGGGCGAGTGAGAGTTGATACCATTGAAGGAGGTGAGGTAGTTCAAGCCAGCTCAGTTCAGCAAGTGAGAGACAGTGGTGACTACGGTAGGATGCCCCTGTGGTGAATTTGGCAATTTTGTTGTAGCAGGTCTCTAGCTTGTTTAGATCGCATTGCCTTAGGTTGGTATATATTGGAGAGGCATAAAGTAGGGTGGAGATAAGGTGGGAATTTGCTATTGAAATCTTTGCTGCTTTGGTGAGAAGATGCTTATTTCTGTATAACACTCCTATTTTTTTGTGGACTTTTTTATGGTCATGGATATGTGAATGTCAAATTTTAGTTTATTGTCTGTTTCCACTCCTAGCAATTTGGTGTGTTCAGTTGGGAATATAGTAGTGTTGTCTTTTGCTATGATGTTAAAGTGAGAGTTGTTTTGAGTATGCTTGGTGGGTTGGAATATGAGTAGTTTAGTTTTGTTTGGGTTGAGTATTAACTGGGCATCGGATAACCAAGTTTCAACAAAGGAAAAGGCTTCCTGTGTGACTTTTTGCAGTTTGGGTAGGGACTGGGCTGAGCAGATGATGGTCGAGTCATCTGCGTATTGTATGAGTGTGCCATGTGTGGTGGCAGAGGCTAGATTATTTGTGAAAATAGAGGAGAGTAGGGGTCCAAGGATGGATCCTTGGGGAACCCCTATGGAGACAGGAACTTTAAGGTATCACACAGTGAAAACTCTAGTTTGGCTAGGTTTCTTTTGTAGTTTTTTTGCTAATTGGTTTGTCTGTGTGACCTTTTTACTCTTTGGTTTGGATGTTAGGTTGGATATTTTGCAGACATCTTAATGGTTCAGGACATCAGCTTCATTTAAAGACCCTCTATTTGTAAAGTATAGGCAAACAGTCAATTTATGCTGTTCTGATGAGGTGATGAAAAGGCCAAAACATGTATTTTCACAGCTAGTATGTGAAAAGTCATGGACCTTCAGAAACCATATAGCTGAAACACTTGATTATTTGTATATGTCCTATGGGCCTCAATTACATGAGGTTTAAGGTATCACACAGTGAAAACTCTAGCTTGACTAGGTTTTTCTTGAAGTTTTTGCTAATTGCCCTGGAAATGTGACAAGACTATTGTAATCCACAGCCTGCTATATCACAACATGGTGTAGATGTTACAAAGCGTTGTCACCTCACAATAAGACGCTGTCTGGTTCGATTCTCAGCTAGAGCGTCTTCTGCGTGGAGACATGTGTGAATAGGCACACCTTCGTTGAAGGTTGTGCATCAGGGCTGGCAACTCAGCATGTAAAAATCTATCTGCCAATCATTAGCGGACCGGAGTTCCACTGTGGCGACCCCTAACCAGGAAAAGCCGAAAGACACAAAAACAAGTAAAAAGAACTGGTAATCTATTCTGTATCTCTGCCCTGAAAACCCTATGGGTCTTTCAGATAACTGTCCATAGGATTGCCATGAGTTGCTCATGACTGTATCACACACACACACACACACACACACACACACACACACACACACACACACACACACACACATAGACACACACACACATACACACACACACACACACACACACACACACACACACACACACACACACACACACACACACACACACACACACACACACACACTTACCCTCAAGAGTGAATAGGTTGAAGATAAAGAAATCAATCAGTTCATAAATGAAATAAATAAATGAATGACTAAAATAATATTGCTAATTGCAATGCATCTTGTACTGGAAAGCTGTATGAATATTTAAAAATAGTTCAGATATATGATTGGTTTATTACCCAAATATTTCTTTTACAAAGTCCTTGTATTTTCATGGTTCTTCATTTTTCCGTACCATGTATCATGAATCATTAAAGCCTACAACATGAATGTTGGACTAAATCATTCAACACAGAGTAGGCTAAACTGTCTCTGTACTGATGTATTAATGAACTTTTCTCTAAAGCTGATGCAGGCATAATTTTTCTAAGACTTGCTAAATTCTGGACTGTAGAATACCACAGAGAGCTATCTGTCATGTGTAGGTGATTTTATTTTTATTTATTTATTTTACATTTGTTGACCGGGAGAGTCCAACTGGATTACAAGTCCATTTTCAGTGGAGACCTGGGGAGAAAAGCTCCATGAGAACAATTTTTTACAAAACATAGTTTTAAGGACAGACTTTTGATATACAATTTCCATAGAAGAGACTTTGACATACATATTAACTAACAGATAGGATACATTCATTCTCTACAATATAATATTACATTTTAGAAGATATTCCTAAGTTTAGGATTTCTGCAATAGATTTACTATCAGAGTAAAAGCAGAGAGACGTAGAATAAGGCTCCGAGAGAGCAGATGGTGCTCGCTATAGTTGAGAGGGATAACAAATTGATTTACTACATGTCTTCGCCTGGTTTTAGTTGAGAAGGATAACAAATTGATTTACAATATGTCTTCTTCTGGTTTTTGTTGCTTATGGAAAGCACAACATTGCTGGGGTAGTTTAAATAAGGTTAGTTATTATCCGAAATAAAAAATGTGTGTGTATATATATATATATATATATATATATATATATATATATATATATATATATATATATATTATACCATGCTGCTTTTGAGTACTTCCTGATTATACAATAAAGGATCATTACTATTTAAAAATGAGCATGCTGATCAGAAACATAGCTGGTTCAACTAGGCCTGGCCTAGTGTTATGAAACAGCAACCCACCCCCTCTGCTCTTCAAATGAAGAGCAAAAAAAAAAAAAGCACTTTACTGTAGTAAGATGGTAAGTGATCGGCTTATTACAGTTACATTTGCGTACACCTCCCCCAGCAGCTCACGCCTTTTACTGGCAGACCAAGCAGGTGGCCAGATGCATGACCCCCACTGCGCCAGCCATTCATGTCCTGTTTCTCTGCCCTGCTTCCAATCCTCCCTCAACATAATTTCTTTTAAACTGTAGCAAACTGTTTGCTACAAATGTATCAAACAGTTGCCAAAGTTCATACTCTGCCTGCATGGAGCGCCACAGCACTCAGGTTTTAGTTTAAGCAAAAAAGTTTTTTTTTCACTTTTAAATTGTAGCAAACTGCTGACTAGAATGTAGCCAGCTATTGCTACAGCTTAGACCACACAGGTTTGGAAAGCACTAGGAAGCCTTAAACTGATACAAGCACTCAACTCTCCTTGTTAATAAGGAGAAATTAATAGTAGACACTAAACAGCCTATAATTGCAAAGTACCTTGCTAAGATAAGGGAAAACAGCTCCTGTACTTTACAAAAAAAAAAAAAAAAAGCATCAAACCAGGCATGTCCAAGGGTCAGCTTCCGGTGATTTCTCCTGTCCACCTGGTAAATCTGGGCATACTGGGGCAATGCAGCAATTGCCTCATGTACACAGACAACCCTCTCCTCCTACCACCCAACACTACAACCTGTGAGAGATGCACTTACATAGCCAAAATGGAAGCAAAGCTCTCTCCACCCAAGATTGTGCTAGACAGTCAAGAGGAGAAGGTTAACACCCACACTACACCTCAAGCAACACATAGCCCTTCTAAACCCACACCACCAACACCCACATATAGCAACACTAAATCCACATATGCAGAGGCCCTTAACTGTAACCTGCCCAAGCAACAAGGACCTCTGAAGCTGAAATGCAAACAAACACCGATCACAACCAAAGTGTCACATAGTTCAAAACACCTGTGTGCCACCCAGCAACAGCCCCTAAGGCAAGACAACGTACCTAACACTTTAGTTATAGGTGACTCTATAGTCTGGCACACTGATGTCCCTCTCACCAGGTTGAACAAGGAGAAAATTACAGTCAGCTGCCTGTCGGGTGCCAGGATCCGCCACATAACGCATGCACTCAAGTCACTCCACAACAAGTACAAATATGACTCTGTCATTGTCCATGTTGGAGTGAATGACTTGAGACGTACCTCCCTGGACTACATGAAAAGAGACATGGAAGAGCTCTCGGATCATGTGGCCCAGGCAGGTATGACCCTAGCCCTGAGTAGCATCCTGCCTTCGCCCAGAATGATACCCCAATATAAGGACAAAATGATTGACTTCAACAATTGGCTAAGCTTCTGGTGTCATTCAAAGGGGATCCAGTATCTGTCTGCCTGGGACGACATGATTGACAGACCACGATGCTTTGCCAGAGATGGTCTGCACCTGTCGCCTCTGGGATTCAGGTTACTAGCTAAGGCTCTTGCCACCCCCATAGTGCCTTTTTTAGGCAAAGTTCAAAGAACAAAACCACCACTGTATCAGGTACAAGCATGCAAAATCTGAAGGTAATGCTACTCAATGCTAGAAGTCTAAACCTCAAAATGCACTCTCTCGAGGCACTCCTAAAAATGGAGAACATCGATATCTGTGCAGTAACTGAGACCTGGTTCAAGGCTCCAGAGAGCACCCCTGCAATACCAGGCTACAACTCTTACCACACTTTTCGGCCACCAAAGCAGGACCGAAACACTAAAGGTGGAGGAGTGTCAATATTCACCAAGGATATTCACACCACCAGGCTAGTTGCCCAAATAATGCGTCTGAAATTCTCCAGGTGCAACTAACACTAGGTAAGACTGCAATCCAAACTGTAGCTTGCTACATATCCCCCACCATACCCCAAGATTCTCACTACACCTTTCTAAACATACTGGAAAATATTAAGATAGAACCAAACACCCTAATACTGGATGATTTTAACTACCCTGCCATTAACTGGGAAAGCTACTCATGTACCAACACCTTTGCCCAACGGTTCTTGGAATTCATAAATTCCAACGCCCTGGATCAACTAATCCATAGTCCCACCAGGGGCTCCAATATCCTAGACCTCGTCATTACCAACATGGGAAATCGATGTTCCACACTTATGGTCACCCCCTCGTTAGTCACGTTTGACCATAAGCTAATCACCCTTAACATCCACATCCCACCCCCACCCCCCAGTAAGGAAATCTCCATAAAAAACTTCTCCAAAGCCAACTTCATGCTACTCAAGTCAGAAGTGACAAACTTCATGACACCCATGCAGACGGCAGCTGAAAGTTCAACTGCTGAATCCTACACCAAGTCACTGTACGAGCACATCCACTCATGCATAAATCGTGCCATCCCAAATAGAACCAAGGTGCTCTCATCCAAAAAAAAGAAGCCAATCTGGTGGTCCCCTGCCATAAACAAACTTTACAACAAAAGGAAGAAACTGTTGCAGAAAAGAGGAAGATCACAGGATGCAAAAAACTTCCTTACCAGCCTCAGTAAGAAACTGAGATCCCTCATAAAATCCTCCAAAGCTAGTTACGAAAATAAAATGGCGAAAGATTCCAAAGAAAACAACAAGGCATGCTATAACTATGTCAAGAATCTAAATGGCAATGCTCAGATCTGCTCTGAGCTAAAACAGAATGGCATTAAATATACTGATCCCGAGAATATTGCCAATATCCTGGCAGATCGATTCAGTGCCAACTTCACCCCCCTCTCACCCCCTAAATGGCCCATCTCAATACCAGAAGATTGCCAAATTCTGGTAATAACGGCCACACAAGTAAAAAATGCACTCTCCAAAGCTAAGAATACAGCATTCATGGGACCAGATGACATCCTGGGCTGTGTACTACATGAACTACAATATGAAATGGCACCTCACCTAAGTGTCATGTTTAATCATAGCCTCACTTCAGGTTTCGTGCCCACTGAGTGGTGCACAACTACAGTTATCCCACTCCACAAGGGGGGATCCACCTTGGATCCCGGAAACTATTGTCCCATCAGTCCGACAAGCCTTATCTGCAAGGCCATGGAGCATATTATCATGGAACTTATAAACAAAGACATTGGCAACCTTCAAACACTGGACCTCACCCAGTTTGGGTTCGTGAAGGGCCGATCCTGTCTCCTGAACTTGATTGACTTCTTCGAATCAGTCTCCAGAGCCATGGACAAGGGTAAGGTGGTCCACACAGCCTATCTAGACCTTGCCAAGGCCTTTGACACCATCCCCCACTCTGGAATCATAGATAAACTTACTAAGTTGGGCATTAATCCCTACGTCACCCAATGGGTTGCTAACTGGCTTACTGATAGAACCCACAGTGTAAAAGTAGCCGACTCCAAATCCAGCTCCAGACAAGTGACAAGTGGAGTACCTCAGGGTTCAGTCCTGGGACCGCTCTTGTTTGGCATCTACTTCTCTGAAGTACAGGCCAACACTAAGGGACTCTGGATAACAAAGTTTGCAGATGACTGCAAACTGGGAGCCATTATTGAATCCCCAAATGATGTGGATACTCTACAAAAGGGCCTTACAGAAACAGATGCTTGGTGCCAGAGCCATGGGCTCAAGCTCAATGCCAAGAAATGTATAGTTATCCCCTTTGGGAAAAAACATGTATCCGTGAATTACCATATAGGTGGCAGTACACTAAACACCGAAAGTTTGATAAGAGACTTAGGGACACAGGTGGACAGTGGTCTCACCTTCGATAACCACATCGCCACAACAGTCAAGAAATCCTTCTATGTGGCACACCTCATCACTAAGGGATTTTCATCCAGAAAAAAGGAGGTCGTTGTCCCACTGTACTTATCCCTCATTAGACCCATTATAGAATACAATGCCCCGTTTGGTATGCACCTCTCAAGACATCTGCAACAACTGGAAAGGCCACAGAAATACCTCACTAAAAGAATCACAGGCCTAAAGCAGATGCCCTGCGCTGACCGCCTTAAAAAACTCCAGCTATACTCTGTCACATATCGTCTACTCAGAGGCGATCTTTGCTTAACAAACAAGGCCATGTCAAACCCAGAGCTGTTGGACATGCTACACTTAAAGAAATCCCAATCCCTCAGAGCCACACGCTCCAGGGATTTAAACCTTGTCATCACAATAAACAAAACATGCTGGAGGGATAGGTTCCTGACCCAGAGACTCCCCAGACTCTGGAATAGATTGCCCATACATGTCAAGCAGAGTGCCTCTTTGGTCCTCTTCAAAAGGAACCTTGACGATTGGATGGGAGAAAGGAAATTCACCCCGGGGATCACGTCAGTCGCCCTGCTAGACAGAGGTCCAGGGAAGTAAATAGTGTGGGAAGAAATAGCCAGGGAATTGTTATGGCTAGGCTTGTATAGGCCCTAGGGTTGATAGCCTAGTATCAACCTATGAACCTATGACCGCAAAAGAAATGGGGACTTTTAAAAGCAGATATTACATTAAAAAAAGATTGGGATTGGCTAGCTGTGCCCCCCTTACACTTTGTATCCTATGCAGTTGCCCTTCTGCCTCACCCTAGCTATGCTACTGTTGCTGATTGGACAGCCCAGTTAGCGTGTCTGTTGTCAATTGAGCATGTATCAATAGAAAGAAGTCCATCTACTGAAGGATTGTTGAGCTGCGAGAATTTATTTTGGTTTTGCTGGATAACAGCATTAAAAACCTATTTTATGAGGCACAGACCAAAATATGAGAGAAACCAGGGATGTTCTGCAAAACTGTAGGCAGTTTAGATGAAGAGTTACCAGCACTAAGATTGATGGTTCTTTGCTAACTATCCTTTTTAACTGTCTACAGTTTTACCAAAACATCCCAAATTTTCCTTATATGTTTGCATTGTCCTTTCTATTTTTTTTTGGTAAATCACTCAAGCTTTTGGACAGTTAATAATGCCATACATTAGTGTTTCAACTGAAAAAATACAGAGAAATAAACAGCAAATGGGGATGCTACTTCTATTGCAATTTCTTTTAAACTGCATTGATTTGCTGTGCAAGTGAGGAGACCATAAGTCCCATATGCATGCACAGTACATCAGGATACAGACTACAACAATAAAGGAGACTAAACAGTTAGAGAACGACATTATTTAAGAAAGTTAAGCAAGTTCTTTCTTAAATAAGGTCATTGTATAATCCCAGTAACCCAGTCCTGGATGTGGGTACCACATGATTTACCCATGGCTAGCTTTTTTTAATCACATGGACTTTGGTGTCATGATCAAACCACACCAAATATGAGTAAATCATGTGATACCCACACAGAGTCATGGTTTACTATTAAACTATACTGCACCAAGTATGTATGTATTTAAATAAAGTGACCATTTGTGTGTCTGTGCCTGTATGTGTGTGTGTGTGTGTGTGTGTGTGTGTGTGTGTGTGTGTGTGTGTGTGTGTGTGCACGTGTATATGTATGCATATCTATGTGTATGAGTGTGCATGTGTGTGCGTGTGTGTGTGTATCTGTGAGTGTGCATGTGTGTGTATCTGTGTAAATGTACTGATATATAGTGCAGTATAACCAGTAAATGAACATTAATAAGAATTAAAGTTTTATTATACATTTACCTTTGTGGAAATGAAGCTGCTATGTTATTCACATTTGTATAGTAAGTATATCATTCTGTAATTTGCCAGCGTGCTTCCCACAAATGCTACTAATATTTCACAGCATTCTATTTCTTTCTGATGATAGAGGTTTGAGTTATTCTTTTATCAGACTCAGTTTACAGAGTGATAGCTTGAGATTTCTTATCTCTGAACAGATTTCCAACTTTTTAATGTTTGTTGTTTTAAAAATCAGACATATGTTTGCAGATATATGCTATAGAACTCAGAATGGTATTTCATGTTGTTTAAGTTTCCAGATGAATATTGACATAGCAGAACTTACAGAAACATTTTTTATTAAAGGTCTTGGCCAATGTCTTGTGCAATGTGTTGCTTTCATAACTTGCTTGATGATATTGCATAACAGGGGATTTGGGCAAACATCTTCTGCTACTCATATTATTATTTTGATATGGCAGGATAGAATAAGAAAACAAAGGGAGGCTATTGTAAGTCAGTGGACAAACATTTGGTGATTTTGTGCACTACAGTAAAGTGCTCAGTTTGTTTCAAATGACACCCACGTGTTATGTAATTTCAGAAAACTTTGCTTGAATAATAGTATCTGGTAGTTATTTTCTTTTTTGAGTGGACTCCCCAATGTAGTGTGGTTTAGACTTTAGAAATAAAACATGAAAGCATGTTTCTTTAGGAGTGGCTCAAAAGTTGTAGATAGTTGAAGAACAATAACTTTATAAGGTTGGCAGAGTAGATGAACACCTGAATTTTCAGTTAACATTTGCTATGCGATAATCAGTGGCTAAATCACCTAAAGGGGTAAAGGAAAGTAGAAAAACAAGTCAAAACCAGACTAAGGCCATTATAGATAAATATCACTTCTAAAGACATTAAACATATCTGTATGCGATTTATCAATATTTTTTCTTATTGTCTTTATATTAAAGAACATTTATTGTGTAGCTGTCCAGTTTTATCAACTTCATACACTTTGCTGAATAACAGAGAGGAGTAGACAAGTGACAATTCAAAACCTAATGTAAAGAAAGTGTAAGGATGTGTACTTTGGAGGGGAGAAAATCACAGAAAACATACAACCCAAGATTCAATAAACTTTTTGTAGGCTCCGTGTAGAGCGTACATGGAATGTATCCATGTACACGGTGACTATCTTCCCTCGACAGTGTGCCATGCATATTAACTGTGGTGCACGCCTAAGGGAGGTCAGAACAACACCAATATTGAATTCTGTGCACCCACATACCTTTCAGCCCATTAACCTGAGTAAAATGGGTACAAGACAATTTATTTCACTAATTTGGATTTATTGTAGTATTTTTTCAGTGTTATGTGCTTGTTTGTGTGATGTGCCACGTTATTTAGCTATGCTTAACTCTGTGCAACCACACATCAGACGTGCCAGACATGTAAAACTAGAAACCGGATGCATTTAATCTCTATTTTTTATTTTAAGTGCTTGTTTGCACTATGTGCCATGTTATTTAGCTATAGTTAGCACTGTGCACTCATGCATTAGACATACGCCAGACATCTAAAAATTGAAACCAGATGCATTTAATTGTTGTAGTTGTGCAGTGTTAGCACCATGCAAACCTGTGTGGCAAAGCTGCCCTATGCTTACAGAGGCACCTTCACAGTATATCTGAAGATACAGGAGTCCCCTTCACTATTACAGTGGCTAGATAGGTTGAGTCATGACCTACAGTATAGTAGGTTCTGGGTTTGAGTCCTGGGAAGTAATACCTTTTACATATACTGCTGTCAAACTGTGTCAAGTCAGTGAAACATCAGTTCACTTTAAATTCAGTTACTGTTAAATTTAAAAAGTTGCTTGATGATACGCATTGCTTAAACATGCTCAACAGTCTTTTCATGTTTGTGTGTTGCTAAGCTTTGCTTCAACATGAGTTATGTGAGTTTGAGTGATGTTAAGTGACGCAGCGCATTTTTGAAAATTACAGTATGACACACAATGGGGAGAATGCACCTTATTTAAAGGGCAATAGGCGGGAATTGCACAGTATTCCTTGGAGACTGATCTTTAGTGTGAATATGGCTGTCATGGGGGAAGGTGTGCACTTAGGGCACAACGTTGGGGTGTGCAGGAGTCTAAGGTTTCAGTGGACTCCTAGTAGAGCACTATGGACTCCAGCTGCTGCAGGGCAACTATCAGGGAATCAGAATGCAAGTCTGAAGCCTGGGATAGTTTGGCCAGGGACGTGACCAGTGCAACTGGCATCCGCTTCACTGGTGAGCAGTGTCATCACCATTATGATGACCTCTATTGATGGAAGAGGGGTACTTTGGATCAGTGGATCCAAGATGCATGGGTGGGGAACACCCCACAGATATGTAAGTATGTTTTCTGTTACTTTATAAATATACAAGCTGAATTTGTGCAAAACTGGTATGCACAATGGTTTCTCTCTCTCTTAGCATAGCTGCAGAAGAGAGAGCTTGCAACGTCCAGTCCCATGCAAGGTGTTTGACCAGGATGAGGCAAGCGCATGGTATGTAAGAAAATCAATAAAGTAATGAATGAAGGCATAACTTAGTTTGTGTCTTTCGGCTTTTCCCGGTTAGGGGTTGCCACAGCGGAACTCCGGTCCGCTAATGATTGGCAGTTGATTTTTACGTACCGGCTTGCCAGGCCTGACGCACAACCTGCAACGAAGGTACGCCCATTCACGCATGTCTCCACGCAGAAGATGCTCTAGCTGAGAATCGAACTGGACAGCATCTTACTGTGAGGCGACAACGCTACCGCGGCACCACCACCGCGAAGGCATAACTTAGTAATAAAATAAAATAAGTACATATATCGCAGTCTTAACAGTCATGTATGAAATACCTGGGACATCATAGACTTTCATTAATGTGTTCATGCTTATAAGAACTGGTAAAACAAGTTAAAGCAAGTAAGCATGCAGTGTTGTGTAGCATAGCTTCCAGCCATTAGGTAATGGTGTGGAATATCCAGATTAAGAGTCAATGTTGTGGTCTGCTCATTGTCTGAAGTATGCTGTAGATTGTAGTCAATAACTGAGTAGGGTAAACATGTAAGTTAACAGAAATCCTAGGCAGCTATCCATGTGTGTAAAAGCAAGATATGAAACAACATGAATCAATAGAGTGTAAAAGGAGACAGTGCTCTGATAATTTAGTTTTTCAAATAAAATGTCCAGTATTACTGTAGTCACTGCTTGTGGGTTCTAATCCCACACCAGCCAACTGAGAAATTGTGCAGTTTTCAATACTGTTTTACCATTTCATCAGTAAAACATAACTTTGCTTGCATGTGAAGTGCACACACATAGATCTGTGCCATGACTGTCCAGCTATCAAGTGTAATTAGTGTACATTTATTTATTATTTATTTGTCTTTTGTTAACAGGGTTAGTCCAACTGGGTTGATGGCCCATTTTCAGTGGAGACCGAAGGAGAAAAGCTCCACACACAAAATAATAATAAAGTTACATTCAAGTAATGTGAATATGAATACAAAAGTACGTACATTCATGCCATAATAGAAATTAACAAATATATACATAACAAGTGAATACATAACTACATACATTCATGCCATAATGGAAATGGACAAATGAAAAATTTCATCAAAAAGAACAGCTGAAAAATGTGGATTTGCAATAGGGCATCAGAAAAATAAAAATAAGCCCCCCCAGAACATCTTAATGACTAAATCAAGTTGGTAGAGAGGAAGAAGATGCATTAAATAGAAGGGTAGAAACAGAGGGGAGGGGAGGAATGTATAGGAGAGTCAACAGAGTGAAAGACAACAGTTATAAGAAGATAGAGGAAGGGTGGGAAGTATATTACCTAAAGAAGAGAAGGAGATGAGATTTAAGTATAGTGTTGCTCAGTGGCATTGCTAGGGTACTACAGCATTAGTTATTTAAAGTTATATTACAGAAAGGAGACGAGAAATTGTTATGGTCTGATGTGTTGAAGTATGTGTTAGGTAGGGTGGTGACAGGTGCAAGAGGGAGAGTTGTCAAGGTAGTTTTTCAATTCTATTTTGAAATGGACTGAAGATTGGATGGACATGGACATACATCTCAACTGTCATGGTTTTTGAAGAATGTACTGAATATTGCCCAATATGTCTGGTCTGTTTGGTATATGATCTTGTTTTACAGGCCAGTCTCTGCCACATTGCTGAGGATCAGTGTCAGAAAAAAATGTCAGTCCTCTGAATTGCAGATATTAGACATCTCTCAAAATGCAATTTAATAGTAGATCTGTTATCAGAACACTTCACTACTATTGCAAGAGCACAGTATGTAAGAATGCTCCCTGTTGTTGTGCCTTTGTACCACCATTATGAATGGCTTGGCCAATAATGTTCCGTGTTAAGAGGTTGCGTGGTACATATGTAGAACATCATATATACAATATAAGCAACATTAAATGACTGCTGGATGAAATATCATCTGATCTATAGTGTGTGTGTAAGGAATAGGGTAGTATTTCAAATAATAAATGTCATAGCAGTCTGTGGTCTCACAAATAATGTCTAAACATGTCTAAAAGTATATAGTTGTAGTATGTTTAGTTATATTATCTGTGAAGTTACTAATGTTCTCCTTTCTTCTCTCACCCCACCCCTTCTCTTCTTTTACTTATTTAATCAATTATATTTAATATTATTATTTGATATTATCATATTTGTTATTATCTCTTATGTTGGCCTTATGTATAATTTAATATTGCTTTGCCATTAAATAAACTTTAATTTACATTATTTATTGTTGTGTTCCTAATTATATTATTTTCAATTTGTTCCATTACTCATTATTGTTTTCTGTTATGTTATTACTTACATTTGTTTGGGTTATGTTTAATTTTCTTTATGTCTTTACTTTGTTTACCACAGCGCAAAATGGTAGGCTGGTTCCTGGTGATCCACCTACCTTGGCTCCCCCAGCCGAGGCACTGGAGCCCAGCATATCTGGGCTGCAGCCTGATGGCACCCCATCTGCTGCTCTTGCACTACCTTCTCCATTAGGTTGTTCCACCCCACAGGCCAGGAGTATGGCCCCCTCTGGGAGTGGAGCCGGATGGGGTGCTTTTGTCACCCATGATCAAATGCCAGGCATGGTGCATAGGCTTGTGCATCAAACTGTTGGTGCACACCTATGCTGGATGGAAAGCATGCTGTCCATCCTGGTGGGACAGTCACTTCCTATACACTGGTGTCAGCCACTGCCTCCACAGGAGCAGTGAAGGTGCAGTGCTGACAATCCCATGGGTGATGAATTGAATCACACTGCTACCATGTCTGATGTCCATGGGAAGAGGATACCCCAACCCCCACCCCAACCAAGGTGATCTCCCCCTTGTGTCCCTCACTAACTCTGTCTTATATGTTGTGTGTGTCTGCAAGTGCTTCCTCACCTTCCCAACTTACCTTCTTCATACATACCTATGTCTGTAACCCAACATTCCACTCTCTCCTTAAAAAAACGAAATGTTCCATACATAACTCTCCATTTTGCACGTGTCCACTGGACACACTTAATTGGGTCCAGTTTGCTTGACAACGCACTTATGTTTTCATCACCCGTCTCTCTGGGGGTGACAGTCCAAATTCAGCTAAAAATCTTTGCATGTGCACAGTTGCTGTTGAAGAAATAGATAGCTATGATTCTTTCCTACACCCTTCCTACACATCCCTACCTGCCTTTCACTATGTTTTCCCCTGCTTGCACCTCATTTTACCAATGTCCTATCTCCCCGATTTTCTTTTCTTTAAAGAATAATTGCAAGATGCTGCACTATGTGCAGGTAAATGGCAGTGTATTACTACGTGTATTTGAAAGTGTAATAATCATGTTCAAAAAATACACCTATACTCTATTTCAAACCCAGTACCATCTCCCTTGAGCAACAGTGCATCAACCTGCCAAGCAGCACAGCCAGTTAATTAGCACAGGTGTTTTAAGTAAAACACGGTAATTATCATGTTCTCATCATTAAGTGTGTTTACATGATGCTGCACATCGTGCCACAAATCTGCTAAAAGATTAATGGAAAAACAGGAATTTAAATGGGAATCTGTTAGAGAAATAAAACACTACAATGCCATACAAATATTAATAAGTGTAAGTGAGGTATGTAACAGCATTTCAGTGGGCAATGATCTGTTCAACATGTAAAAACACACCTGCTCTAGCACTGTCTTTCTAGCTCAACCTGTTAAGTGTTTGGAAAATCTTTAATTTTGGTTCATGTGGTCCTGGGTTGAAATCCAGCTGTGTCTAGCATTTAAAATAAATGATGTGCACATCACCATTATAAGCTGTGATATGTATGACTGTCTCATCACCTACAGTATTTATCCACCCAAAGCAGTATAGTTGGAATGTCTGCTTCTAAATAATGGAAGTCAAAAGCCTACAGATAGGAACACATTTAACTATTGCTATTACAGCCCTAGAAAGTGCCTAGAATGTCAGGTTATGTATTAGCATGAATCCCCACAGGAATTTGACTAATGTAATTCAAATGTGGCCCAGAAATATCAGACTACATTCCACAATGATTCGCCACTGATATTACAGACAACCACAGCTGTACAGGAAACATACATATATGGAGGTCATGCTAGAAGCAAGGGTTGCCAGCACACATGTTCCAGATGATTACCATGACATAATGCATGACTTGGCAGTTGTTCAAGTGGTTGACATAATGGTTACTGTCTCCCCACCTTGTTCCAGGAAACACCAAGCATGTTGCCTTTTACTCTGTTAATGATACATTTGGATAACATACTTACTTTAAAGACATACCTTACTTCTAGTTGGATGAGTCTCCTCAATCTGGCTGTTCATCAAGCCAGCTACAGGTCCCACAGTTACTCTTCTGTAGTGTTGTCCTGCAAAGTCTTATGCCTCTCTGTCTATGCCTATTGCTAGCAGTGGCAGCAGCTTCAGCCTGTAGCACACACATCTGTATGTAACAAATAGCTGCTACAAACATTCTCTCTGTGCGGATGTATTTTTACACCACTAATTTTCACCCCAACATATGAGAATGGGGACAGAATCTACACTGAGGCTTTATATCTTGTTGAGCAGCTGCATGTGATTGGCTGAGTATACTGCAAATCAGCTGTGCAGGTTGTGTTTAGCATTTCTGAACCACAAATTGGTTCAAATGCAATCAACTGCTAATGAATACCATCATAAAAAGGAAAACTTCTAGCTTGGCAAACCAATGTGCATGAGAATTACTTCTTATGTGTAACTCACTGACAGATTACTTGTATAGCAGTATTTTTCTACAGAGGAGTATTGTACTCCATCAGGTATGTATCCATTTTGTTTCCAACATGATGCATATGTTTGAATATACTTAGGGAGAATGAGGACTACATCAGTAAGTCTTTGCTAGAACTGCACTGATGGCATTTATCTCCAGCCCTGTTACATATACTGTGGATGTAGAGTACACCAAGAGTATAATGCTGTGAGATAACGAGGTACACAGGTCTCATTGCATGTGTAATAGTACACTGCTATTTTGTTGCCACTATTGTTTATAGGTATTTTTTTTGGGGGGGATTTTTCCTGCTATAGGGCACACTACAGTGGACTCCTGTGTTGGGTGTGTGAGCATACATGAGTATCTGTCATGGCACAAACAGGAATATGTCACTATTGCTACAATCCTAGTTGTGTCCACACCCTTTGTATGTTTGGCACACTGTTGAATATGAGATGTGTAATCAAGTATTGAATACTGATAGCCTTCCTTTACTTTTGTATGTATGCATAGTTTACTTGTATGTATGTGATCCTTACATGTGTTCTCATGCCTTTGTATTTCAGGAAACATCATGCATGCACGTCCCAGGCCACCATTTTCTGAGGTGGAAAATGACCTCATCATTGAGGCTTTGCAACAACATTACCACATCATGCTGTCCCAGTAGAGGACAAATAGGTCCGAACGTGCAGCCCTGTGGGATGAACTGGTGCATAACATCAATTCCGTGGGTCACCAAAATCGTACCTATGAGCAGGTGTGACACTGCATCAGGGATATAATAAATGCTGCAAGACGATATGCAGCTGACATGGCCTGGGACTGTCAGGTCACTGGTGGTGGGCCTGCAACAGAAGCTCCCCTCACAGCTACAGAAGAATTCCTGGCAAACCTTGCTACACAGGACAGCTCCCGAGCATCCATCAGCCAATATGTTGTGGACGTGGGTGCCACCCATTCCTCTCATGAGGAGTGTCTAGGTATGCTTAGTTAGATCAGCAGTAGAATACTGTTGCATTCATCCTGTCAAAGTATATCTTTACATGGGTGTCAGGTGTTTTTGTGGGGGGGGGGGGAGTAAGATAGATGCAGTTTTAAACTCATGTAGAGATTGTCAGCCACATACCTTTTAACATAGCAGTTACTGTAAATGTGAGATATTTGAACGTATTACCCCTGTTATAATTTAACATATGGTATTGTTGCCATTACCTGTCCCTCAAAATTTTTCAGGACCATCAGGTATAGGAAGAGGCTGTGCACCTGCTGCTGGTAAGCAGAAAACTGTTTTGTCAGAGATGTAGATATATTTCAATGTATTAGCTAAAGTGTCATCCCAGGTCTGCTGGCTGGGTTATCTCCTGGTGGTTGTTGTAGTATCTGGATTGATGAACTGTCTGCATGATTATCAAATGTACGGATATTTTAAGAATGTCCACAGATTAGTCCTATACCTCTGCCTTGTAGGTATAACCATCATGATTGACTTGAAAGTATTATCAGGACATTACTGATTGCCATAACTGTCAACTGTGCATATTTTTGCAGAATGTCCACAGTGTACATAATGTATTTTTGCTCAGTAGTTTCTTGTTTACTGGATAATTATTTTCAAATAATTACAGTTTGGGGTTAGAAAATAATGTCCACATGCCCTCCTCTGTGAGGTTGGGAGGTATACAAGTATAATAGTGACAGCAGTGTGTACAGTTTAAAATATATTTTACCATAGTATTGCAGAGCATAGTAGTGCAGGTATTAATGTATGAATTTTTCTTTTTATCACAGGTGACTAGGGAGGTTGGTCTTTGTGCTCTACACCTCCTGATGTTAGTGCCTCTTCAGAATCTGATGATGATGGTGGCCAAGCTGAGGCACAGCTGGGGGTTGTAGGGGCTGAATCATACAAAGAGGTTGACATCCCTGTTCCGCGCTCATTATCACCATAGACAGCCAGTATGCTTATGCATATCCAGTTCCCTGAGGTCATAGATATTGGACAGTTGGAGAGTGGGGACATTGAACAGGGAAGTGTGGCTACTGTGGCTTCACTGACTGCTGGCACTGGTCATAGCCAAACTGTTGGCGAGGTTCTACACAGGCAGATTGATAGGGGTGCTCATAGGAGGCCTGCTGTCCCTCCACCACCTGTTGCAGGTGTCTCATCACTTGTCATTCAGCATATGTTTAGGGCCATTATGGAGGCACAGGCATGTTTAGAAAGGAGCTTCTGACAAATGCTCAGGGTTAGGATTGCAGCATAGTCTGAAATCTGTGACTGCCTCTGCCATGTTGCTGATACCCTGGATTGTTTGACTGAGACAGTGGAAAGAGGCAGGTCTGAGACAGAATGCACATTGTCTGCGATGGAACATCTGATTGGAGTTGAGTGTCAGCCTTGTGGGCATAGGTCAGCAACTACATCTGCTGAGAGTCAGCGTGGCCATGCACAATCACGCTCCCATTGTGGCAGTACATCCAGTGCTCCAGAGTGGAGTGTGCTGTCCACACCAAGATGTAGCAGGCCATTGGCTTGTGGTCCTGGGCATTTCTGTGGAGGACACATGACCAACAGACATCAGTCACACTCAGGTAGTTACACAGCATCTGACCTTGGATGTGGAGATGCCAGTGCAACTCCTGGCACAGCTAGTTCTCATGTTCGCGGGTGGAGATGATGAACTGTCAGCTCTACCATGCACGGCTCACAGCTGCCCAAAATACAGACATGTAGGGCTAGCACTGAGCTTGGCTGTGTTCATGCAGACACTCACGCCAATGTCATATTGAGGCACCTACAGACACACATGCGACATTTCCATGGTCCATCTTGCCTGCTTCCCTTCCTGACTCACACACATGCTTGCCAACCTATTGGGTCAGCCTAGGTCTCATGCACCCCCATCCAACACCCTGTGCATGTGATGATAACTGTGCCACATCTCTATCATCTTTCTCATGGATGTAAGGACATAAAGCTATGTGTTTGGTGCACAGGGTGACTATCTACATTAGTATGAATTCCTTTCTTTCATTGGTGCTGTTGACATGATACTTGTACTGGTCATTTACAGATATTGTACTTTGCCATTTATAATGTGGATAGCATAATAATTTGTGTATGGTACGATGGATGCTGTTGCAAGGAGTGTGGAGTCATACAATGAAATGTGTCTCATGGAAATGTTTATGTTTCACTTTCAGGATTGTGTAGGACACACCTATTGATACACATCTACAATCAACCCATGAATGTCAGAGCACAGGACTGAATGTCAGCACAGAAGACAAATGTCATCAGAAAGGTACACAGTTGAGGTTCATGGGTTCATAGGTTCATATGTGTTTACTAGGCTAATGAACACAAGGGCTTCTTTAAGCCTAGCCATGCATCTGAAATCTCTGACAAGGTCTGATACTCTTGATAAGTGTAAGCAGGGTTTTGGGAGATGAAACATTTACAAGCACCCCTACTAGAGTGGCACCCTAGGCGGCCGCCTAGTTGGCCTATGCCTAAGGCCGGCTATGCCTGGGAGATGAACCATTAACAGTTTCCCTGTGTCCATTAGAGACATAGGTCCCAAATCAGGGATGATTGTCCTGTTCCCCATCCAGTTTTGTAACTTGCACTTGATTTGTGTTAGGGTGGAACTCTGCTTCACATGGATAAGGAGCCTGTTCCATATAGGGTGTAGTCTCTGGGATACATACCTGTCTGTCCAGCATGTCCTGTTTATACCACAGGCAAGGTGTAGGTCTGTAGAATGGGTAATTCTGGTGCTAGTTGTTTTGTGGATATGCAGGAGGTCCACAGTGGGATCTGACAATGCCCTATATAGCAGGCATACATTGCCCCTTCAAAGCCTGTAGGAGACAGAATACAGGGATAGGGCCTTGACGCAGTCTGCATAGGACATTTTGCGTACTCCCTGTACTGGTTTAGTGAGCAACCTCTGTGGATGTTCCCAGTTGTTGAATATGCCTGGTTTGGTACATACCAAAGGTGGCATTGCACTTGATGATAGGTCTGATGAATGCCAAATACAGTGGAACAATGACTTCCTTGGAATTACATGCCATACCTTTGTTTACAAGTTGCGCAACATAGAATGATTTCCCCAATACTGTAGACACGTGGCAGTCAAAGACTAGATTACTATCTATGTGTGTCCCTAAGTCCCTGACTACTGGGTCAGCGATTAGAGGTGTGCTGCCAATATGATAGTTACCAAAGGTGGATGACTTCCCAAAGGATAGTATTGTGCATTTCTTGACATTTAATTTTAGTCCATGGCTCTGACACCAGTTGTATGTCTGTGTCAGTCCCTTGTGGAGAACATTTGAGTCAGTGTGGGATTCAACGATAGCTCCTAATTTGCAATTATATGCAAATATAATCAGCCAGAGACCACTGACAGTGGCCTTGACTTCAGAGAAGTAAATACCTAAAAGGACTGGTTCGAGGAATGATTCATGAGGGAGTCCACTTGTGACTGGCCTCTTTGTAGAAGTAGACTCCTCAGTGTCTATGAGCTACTTTGCTATCCATCAGCTGACATACTAGTTTGTACCTAACTTCTTGAGTCTGACAACAATGACTGATGGTGGTATAGTGTTAAATGCCTTGTCAGGCCATGGTAGGCAGTGTGAACCATTTTTCCTTCATCCATACCTCTCAACCTCTTAGAGCAAGAAATCTGGACAAAGCTATTAATAAAAGTGGGACAAAGGCCCAAAAATAGGGACTTTTTTTAAATATATCTCTTACAAACTTAGAAAGTTGATAGAATAACAGGTTTTGCATTAGCATGCATTTTCTGAAGGGTATGAAGTCTGAAACTCAAGTGTCTGTCATTATTTTTTTAACTTCAATCTTTAATGATTTGCCACTAATTTGCCAGAAAACCACAATTTTAAGAAAAAACGGACCAAAAACATGAGGCAAAAGTCTGGACATTCTGAGAAAATCTATACAGTTGAGAGGTATGCCCTCATCCATTGCTTTGGTTACCTTCTCAAATAGGCCAACCAGGTTGGGTAAGCATGATCTGCGCTTGACAAAACCAAACTGGGTTTAGTCCAGTGTCTGGAGGTGTATTACATCTCTATTGATCATTTTCATTATAATTCTTTTCATGGCTTTACATATCAGACTAGTCATATCAGACTAGTGAGACTTCTGTGTCTGTAGTTTCCAGGGCCTGTAGATGTCCCACCTTTGTGCAGATGGATGACTGTTGATGTTCTCCAATCATGAGGCACGAAGCCTGTTTGGCGGCTACAGTGAAATAGCAATTCAAGAGGCCCTGAAAGGTCATGTTTCATGCTATTTAGAAGGCATACTGGGATATTGTCTGGGCCCATTGATGGAGTTTACTTGGTCATAGAGAGAGCATTAAGGACCTGTTCCCTAGTGATAGTATGGGTACTTATATTTTATGGTATTTTCTGAGGGAAGGTTAATGGGTAGAGAGGGGTAAAGCTGGGGCGCAGTTGATCAGCTAGGAGGTTTGGTATATCTTGTGCATCATTATAGGTAGTTCCATTCACATAGAGATGTGCACACAACTATGTCTTGCCTTTGAGGTTGCGGACATAGCTAAAGTATGCTTTGTGGTTGTCCTTGGACTGGGAATCCGAACTTACCTCAAATCTGGCTTTGGTAGACTTCATTTGTCCTCTGATTTTTTTGTTACTTTGATGAGAGTGCTTTTATCCTGCTGTGTGCTGCACCTCCTAAGTTGTGTCATAAGTGTCTTCCTTCTGTTATACAGCCTATTGACTCTATGATTCCAGCAGGGTGGCTTGATTTTGAGTTAGTTCTTTACTTCTCCCTGGTGGGTACAGCTGCCTCAATGCAATTATTAACATGCTTATACAGGGTTTCTGTGAACACTTCTGCATAGGCTGCAGTGTTCTCAGTGTTTATATGGGCTTGAGATTTGGCCAGTTTATCACCTAATTGCTGGAGGTTAGCCTTAGAATAGTTTCTGAATATTCCATGTTTAGCTGAGGGTCCATGTTTCATTTTTACTTCAAAGGAGATCAATTTGCATCCGGACCTTACTAGGAAGACATTACAGTAGGGGGTGTGCATGACTCTCCCATATTTGTGAGAACCAGATCCAGTATGGTTGTACCCCTAGTTGGTGTATTGGCTATCTGATCCAGGGAGTTTGTGTTTACAAACTCCAGGAATCTCTGTTTAATGTCATATAGGCTTTCCAGTTAATAGTGGGATAATGAAAATTACCCATGAATATGGTATTGGGTCGGATGGTTAATGCTTCTAATAAGTTTAAATACATGGTATGGGTTTCCTGGGTCATGGAGGGGGGCCTATAGCTTGCATGGAAGTAGTACTGGATTTTACCTATTGTGATTTGAACCTGGAGCAGCTCAAGTGCATTGTCCTGTTTGACCAACATTGAAGTATCTTCAGTTTTGATGTATATATAGACACCTCCACCTTTAGTCCCTGCCTGTGAAATAGTTGGTCTAAATGTGTGGAAGGCATAATAACCTTACACTGTTAGTGTGCTCTCCGTGGCTTTAAGTCATGTGTGAGTGACTGCATAGATGTCTTCGAAGAGCTCAAATAAGTATCTCTAAGTATAGTCTAGGGAGGTATATCGCAGTTCATGTACTCCCTCATGGACTATGACTGAGTCATATCATAGGATCATAGGAAGTCATTAGACTAATGGACAAAGGGCCCTTACAAGCCTAGCCAAGTTCTACCCTTATTTCCATGATCACCGTCAATTGCCTCTGTCCAAGAGGGACACAGGTGGAACCTCCGGGTTGAATTTATGGTTACACATCCAATCATCCACATTGCATTTGAAGAGGACCAATGAGGTGCTCTGTTTGACATGAAGTGGGAGTCCATTCCAAAGTTGTGGTAACCTCTGGGAGACAAATCTGACCCTTCAGCATGTTCTATTACTGTCACATACCAGGTTAAGGTCTTTAGAGTGAGTAACCAGTGTACCATTTTATTTGCGGATATGCAGCATTTCTAATAAAGCCTGGTCAAATATTAACTTATATACAAGGCATAGATCACCTCTGAGTAGTCTGTATGAAACAGAATAAAGTGACAGTGACTTCAGATGATCCACATAGGACAGATGCTGAAGGTCTTCAATTATTCTTGTGAGGAAACATTGTGATCTCTCCAGTTGCTGCAGGTGGTTATAAAGGTGCATACCAAAAGGGGCATTATATTCCATTATTGGCCTGATGAAGGGAGAGTACAGAGAGGTTATAACTTCTTTTATTTTCTGGATGCAATGGCCTTACTTATGAGGAGAGCATTATAGAATGCCCATCTTACCACTGTGGAGACATGGTGATCAAAGATAAGGTTACTGTCAATCTGTGTGCCCAGGTATCTCACCAGAGAGTGCATATTAAGGTTTTGCTATTGATGTGGTAGTTAGCAGGAGCATCACACTTACTGAGAGGAATGATAATACATTTATTTGCATTGAGGTTAAGGCCATGACTTTGGCATCAATCGTGTGTGTGTAAGACCCTGTTGTAGGATGTTGACATGGTTTGGAGATTCTGTGACAGCTCCCGGTCTGCAGTCATCAGCAAACTTTGTTAGCCACAGACCTTTAGTTTTTGCTTGTACTTTGGAGAACTAGATGCCAAACAGTAGAGGTGCCAGGACAGATCCCTGTGGAACACCACTGGTTACAGGTCTGCTGTTGGAGGTGGATTCCCCTATTTTGACTATATGGGTTCTATCAGTGAGCCATTTAGCAACCCATCTAATGATATAAGGGTTGATACCTAGCTGGGTGAGTTTGTCAATGATGCCGGAGTGGGTGATAATGTCAAATGCCTTGGCTAAGTTTAGGTAGGTTGTATACACAGATTTCCCTTCATCTAGGGCCTTGGTGACTCTCTATCTCATGAAGAAGTCCAGAATATTTCACAGACATTATCTCCCTTCAACAAATCCAAACTGAGTAGGGGCAAATGTTTGGAGCTTATCTATATCTTTGTTGATAAGGGCCATGATGATTCACTCCATGGCCTTGCAGATAAGTCTAGTCAGACTAATAGGTCTGTAGTTCCCAGGTTCAGTGGAAGCACCCCCTTTGCTAAGGGAATAATGATGGCTGTTTTCCATTCATCTGTGATGAAGCCAAGCTTAGACTATGATTGAAAAGTGTACCCAATGGTGTTGCTAAGTCTTGCCAGAGCCCAAGTAGGATGCAGCTTGGGATGTTGTCAGGTCCTATAGATGCTGTGTTATTGGCCTTAGACAAGGCATTTATAACTTGCTCTTTAGCGATACAAGGTAGGGGACCGGTGGTAGGGATGTCATGGGGTATGTGTGGCAGGAACAGGATAGTGAAGTTTTCACAGAACCTGTCAGCTAACAGCTTCGCTATATCCACAGGCGCAGTATATGTGGTATCAATAACTACCAGTTCTGCACATATCTGGCCCTGTCCTTTTAGGTAATGGATGTAACTAAAGAATGCCTTACAGTTGTCCTTAACTGTGGAATCTAATTTGGATTCATAGTTTGCTTTTGAGGATTTCACAGGAAGTCTTATTGGCTTTTTTAAGCTGAATAGGGAGTGTTTCTAGTTTAGACCTCACTCCCCCTTACTCTTAGACAGGAATTTCTTTCTCTTGTTGTACAGCCTGTTAATGGCAGTTGTCCACTAGACAGGTTTGCTCTTCCTTGAGGAGCTTGTTTTGGTCCTATCAGGTATGGCCGAATCAATGCAGTTAAACAGGTGTTTGTATAAAACATTGGTGTAGAATTCAGCATAGTTGCCAGTTCCATCTGAGAGGGGAGGAGCAGTACAGCTATTTATACCATCCTGTAAGAGGTAATGATATGCTTTGGTTTTGCTTTTTATTTGTAGTATTTTATATTAGTGTATTGCCTTTTTATATTTTGAATACTGTGATTTGTTTTCTTTACCTTGTGTTTCACTTGTATTCTGCTTTTAACTGCATATTAAAACTTCAAAAGAGACCACAGCTCTGTCTCTTGTGAGTCAGGCAGAAATTAGAACTGATCAATTAAGGACTCATACATAAGATAGAAGAGGTCACTTAAGGTTAATCATTTGTGAACTGAGGGGGTGGAGCTA
Source organism: Protopterus annectens (assembly GCF_019279795.1). Taxonomy (NCBI): domain Eukaryota; kingdom Metazoa; phylum Chordata; order Ceratodontiformes; family Protopteridae; genus Protopterus; species Protopterus annectens. The sequence goes on along the minus strand of NC_056731.1, from coordinate 1,450,357,370 downwards.
GGAACTAAACCTTCCATTTAAGGGGTAAAATAAAACATTTCAGTGCTTTATTAGAAAGGCTCACCCAGACTCTGCTACACTTTGCTGTGAAGGAAAGGTTAGTTTGCTTTTTATTTGTTGTAGTTATATTACTTTATTGCCTTTTTATATTTTGAATACTGTGATTTGTTTTCTTTACCTTGTGTTTCACTTGTATTCTGCTTTTAACTGCATATTAAAACTTCAAAAGAGACCACAGCTCTGTCTCTTGTGAGTCAGGCAGAAATGTTTTCCCACCTGCCCACCATGTTACTATTCTGTTCTTAAAAAACACTGTCCTTCTAGTTGCCTGCCTCTTATGTTAATTTGACCATATATCTCATTTCCTCTCTGCTTTAACTGGCTTGTGTGAGTAAGCGCAAAATTATCATTTTGTGAAATCACTCCCCTTCAACTATTTAAATTTATTGGCCATCCTACTGTATTCCATAGTACCAGAATACAAAAGTGATCACCCCCTTTCAATCTATCCTGCTGTTTTAAAAATAGTGACTGTCCACTAAAACTTAACTTTTTATACAGGTAAAACTTAAGTTACCTACTTTCACATCTAACTTCTCTAGTGCACACTGCAGTGTTTAGGATAAACCATTTTTTTTCATCTTACCTTTAAGTATTCCTGTGACTAGCACTTACTCTAATGCCTGCTGGAAGGCACTAGGAAGCCTTAAACTGATACAAGCACTCAACTCTCCTTATTAATAAGGTGAAATTAATCATAGGCACTAAACAGCCTATAATTGCAAAGTACCTTGCTAAGGGAAGGGAAAAGAGCTCCTGTACTTTAAAAAAAAGCACCAAACCAGGCATGTCCAAGGGTCAGCTTCTGGTGATTTCTCCTGTCCACCTGGTGAATCTTGGCATACTGGGGCAATGCAGCAATTGCCTCATGTACACAGACAACCCTCTCCTCCTACCACCCAGCACAACAACCTGTGAGAGATGCACTTACATAGCCAAACTGGAAGCAAAGCTCTCTCCACTCAAGATTGTGCTAGACAGTCAAAAGGAGAAGGTTAACACCCGAACTATACCTCAAGCAACACATAGGTTCATAGGCTCATAGGTAGGTACTAGGCTATCTGCCCAAAGACATTTATAAGCCTAGCTGGAATGTGTTGGCTTTCGCCGCCCCCTTAGATTAGTTCCCTGTGCCTCTGTCCAGCAGAGCCATTGAAGTGATCCCTGGGGTAAACTTTCTGTTTCCCATCCACTCTTCAAGGTTTCTCTTGAAGAGGGTTAGTGAGGAGCTCTGCCTAATGTAGATTGGAATCTTGTTCCAGAGCATGGGAAGTCTCTGGGACAGGAATCTATCCCTCCAGCATGTCCTATTTATTGCTGTGGTGAGGTTTAGATCCCTGGAGCGTGTGGCTCGAGGGGATATGGTTTCCTTTAGGTGGAGCATGTCCATAAATTCTGGGTTGGACATGGCCTTGTATGTCAGACAGAGATCACCTCTGAGTAGGCGGTATGCAACCGAGTACAGCTGGAGTTTCTTCAGTCGAGCTGCATAGGGCATCTGCTTGAGGCTAGTGATCCTCTTGGTGAGGTACTTTTGTGGTCTTTCCAGTTGTTGCAGGTGTCTTGTAAGGTGCATCCCAAATGGGGCATTGTACTCTATGATGGGTCTGATGAGTGATGTGTAGAGGGGCCCAATGATCTGTTTCGATCTGGATGCAAACTGTTTTGTGATTAGGTGGGCCACATTGAAGGATTTTCTAACCACTTTGGCAATGTGATTATCAAAAGAGAGGTTACTATCTACTTGGGTCCCCAGATTTCTTATTACGTCTTCTGTATTTAGGGGGCTGCCACCTATGTGATAGTTTGTGGGTACTTTGTTTTTTCCAAAGGGGATGACTATGCACTTTTTGGCATTTAGCTTGAGGCCATAGTTTTGACACCAGGTATATGTCTCAATGAGACCATTTTGGAGGATGTCTGTGTCAGCCGGAGAGTCAATTATAGCCGCTAGTTTTCAGTCGTCTGCGAACTTGGTCAGCCATAGTCCTCCTCTGCTTGCCTGTACCTCTGAGAAGTATATGCCAAACAGGAGGGTTCCTAGGACTGAGCCCTGGGGAACGCCACTTGTAACCGGTTTAGAGTCAGACCTAGCTCCTGCAACTCTTACCATGTGGGTTCCATCCGTGAGCCAGTTGGCAACCCATGTCGTGATGTAGGGGATTATGTTCAGGCTGGTGAGCTTGTATATAATACCCGAGTGGGGAATGGTGTCGAAGGCCTTTGCGAGGTCTAGGTAGGCTGTGTGGACCACCTTTCCCTCATCTATAGCCTTGGTAACTGTCTCAAAGAAGTCCACCAGCTTTAGGAGGCATGATCTGCCCTTAACAAAGCCGAACTGGGTAGGGTCCAGTGTTTGGAGGTTCTCAATGTCTCTGTTAATGGGATCCATGATGATGCGCTCCATAGCTTTGCAGACCAAACTAGTCAGGCTTATAGGGCGATAGTTCCCGGGGTCCATTGTGGCTCCACCTTTGTGGAGTGGAATAACGGTTGCTGTGCATCACTCTGTGGGCACATAGCCTGTGGAGAGGCTGAGTTTAAACAGTGTGTTTAGGTGAGGGGTTAGTTCATCTTTGAGCTCGTGTAGGACGCAGCCTGGGACACCGTTCAGTCCCATTGATGCTGTGTTTTTGGCTTTGGAGAGGACTGTTTTAACATGAGTGTCTGTGATTTTTAGGGGCACTACATTCTTCTGGTATAGTTATGGGCCCTTTTGGGAGTGAGAGGGGGGTGAAGTTTGCACTGAACCTGTCTGCCAGGATGTTGACTATATCGGTCGGTTCAGTGTATTTTGTGCCATTCTGCACTAACTCCGAGCAGATTTGAGAATTGCCACTTAGATTCTTGACATAGCTAAAGAATGCCTTGTGGTTATCTTTGGAGTCCATGGCAATTTTTCTTTCGAAGCAAGCCTTGGATGATTTTATGAGGGAATGAAGTTTCTTGCTGATACTGATCAGAGATGTTTTCCCTTCTTGGGATTTTACTCTTTTCTGTACTAGTTTCCTCCTTCTATTGTATAGCTTGTTTATGGCAGGGGTCCACCAGACTGGTTTCCTTTTCTTAGAGGAGTGAGTCATGGTTTTGTTTGGGATAGCACGATCTATGCATTCTTGTAGGTGCCCATAGAGTGCATTAATAAAGGATTTTGCAGCTTGGACAGTGTTATCCTTTAGCATGGGGGCTTTGAAACTTCCCACCCTGGTCTTAAGTAACATGAAGTTTGCTTTTGAAAAGTTTTTCACAGTGGTTTCTTTGACCGGGGGTGGTGGTGGAATGTGGATATCCAGAGTGATTAGTTTATGGTCAGATCTAACCAACGAGGGGTTGACGTCCGGTGTGGAACACCAGTTGTCCATGTTGGTGATAACCAGGTCCAATATGTTGTCACCGCTGGTGGGGGTGTTGACCAGTTGATCCAGGGTGTTTGAGTTTATAAATTCTAGGAAATGTTGGGCAAGGGAGTTTGTACTTGAGTAGTTCTCCCAGTTAATGTTTGGGTAATTGAAATCACTCAATATCAGGATGTTTGGTAGGACCTTTATGTTTCTCAGTGTTTCCAGGAATGCGGAGTGGGGGTCCTGGGACATGGTGGGTGATCTGTAGCAAGCTATAATTTGAATAGCAGTTTTGCCCGTTGTTAGTTGCACGTGATGATCTCTGAAGCATCGTGCTGTGCCACTAACCTGGAGGTGTCAGTATCCTTGATGAATATGGATATTCCCCCACCTTTTGTATTTCGGTCTGGGTTTTGTGTCCGAAATGTATGGTATGAGTTGTAGCCTAGTAGTGCTGGGGTGCTCTCTGGAGCCTTAAACCAGGTTTCTGTTACTGCACATATATCGATTTTCTCCATACTGAGGAGTGCCTCGAGTGCATGCATTTTGAGGTTTAGACTTCTGGCATTGAGTAGCATTACCCTCAGTTTTTTGTTACTTGTGCTATGTACAGCAGTGGGTTTGTCTTTAGGGCCTTGCCTACAAAAGGCACTATGGGGGTGGCAAGAGCCTTGGCCAGTATTCGAAAGCCTAAGGGTGACAGGTGCAGGCCATCTCTAGCGAAGCAGCATGGGTTATTGAGCATGTCATCCCAGGCTGAAAGACACTGGATCACCTTTGAATGAAACCAGAAGCTTAGCCAGTGGTTGAAATTGATATTTTTTTCTCTATACCGTGGTATCATTCTTGATGAGGGCAGGATGCTACTCATGGTTAGGGTCATACTGGCCTGGGCTACATGATCAGAGAGCTCCTCCATATCTCTTTTCATGTAGTCCAGGGAGGTATGGCTCAGGTCATTCACACCAACATGGACAATGACAGAGTCATATTTGTACTTGTTCTGGAGTGACCTGAGTGCTTGTGTTATGTGGCAGATCCTGGCACCCAACAGGCAGCTAACAGTAACCTTCTCCTTGTTCAGCCTAGTGAGTTGGACGTCAGTGTAACTGACTATAGAGTCACCTATTACTAGTGTGTTGGATATGTTATTTTGCCTTAAGGGCTGTGATTGCATGGCACACTGGTTTTGTGAAGTATGTGTTTCATGGTTTGTGTTGGGGTGGAATTTGCTTGGATGTCTGCTTTGGAGGTCTCTGTTGCTTTTGCAGATTTTTATTTAGAGCCTCCGAGTATGTTTTTGTGTATTTATGTGTGTTTTTTGCCACTGCTGGTTTCATAGGTCTGTATGAGACTGGTGGTGTGATGCAAGTAATTCCCTTCTCTTCTTGACTGCCTGGTCCATTCTTGGGTTGAGACAGCTTAGCCTCCAGTTTGGCTGTATAATTGCATCTCTCGCATGTATTAGTGTTTGGTGGAAGGAGGAGAGGGTTGTCTGTGTACATGAGGCAATTGTAACATTGCCTCAAAATGCCCAGATTCACCAGTTGGACCAGAGAGTTCACCTGAAACTGCTCTTTGGACATGCCTGGATAGGTACAGTGAACTGTTTTACTGATTGGCTAGTAAGGTCGAGTAGAGAGCCTTGTCCTTCTCTACAGTATGGGGGGGGGGGTCTAGTGCTAAGGTTTATTAGTGCTTGCTATGAGTTTTGAGCAAGTGCTGGGATGATAAGTGAATGGTTTGAGTGCTTAAGTTGAAAGTTTGCCTAGTTCCAAAGGAAAAATTGAAGAGTAGACTTTGCGGACCCGGGAACAGTTATACCCTAGCTAACCGGTGCTGCCCAGCATGCAAAACTGCTCAAATGCAGGTTTTATAGCAGGGAAATGAAAGAGATAGAAATTAGCCCAAAATGGCCAATAAACTACTAATTTCTGGGCTGAAACCACTTCTCCAGGGACAGATAGGCTGCTCAAAGCTCCCTCTCTCACAGTGAACAGGGAAACTTCCTTCTATCCAAGTAAGGTATGGGCAAACACAGAAACTTGTAACACAGCCCTGAATTCAGCATTAACCTGAAAACTGGACTATACTAGCTTAGAAAGGTGGGAAAACAAGTATTTTTTTTTTTTTTTTTTTTTCATAAAATAAAGCAGATACAATCAAAAAAACACTTTAAATGCACAGAAATGGCTATCACACGAGTGTGTAGCCTACAACAGTTAAACAGGTAATTTAATCACAAAAACAATTTTGTTAAAGTGCAGGCAGTAAAATAAGTACAATATGCAGCTGAAACAAATTTTTTAAATCACAGAAACTCTAGAAAATCGGCATTTTAGCTGGAATTATCTAAAGGCAGCAAGAAAATGCAGAAAAATTATACTTAATCACTCCAAAGTCTGTCTTTTGTCTCTCTGCTGCTGTAGAATTCTGCAGATCACCAGGCAGGAGCTTGCTGAGCTGTATATAGCCCTTCTAAACTCACACCACCAATGCCCAGTGATAGTAACACTAAATCCACATATGCGGAGGCCCTTAACTGTAACCTGCCCAAGCATCAAGGATATCCGAAGCTGAAACGCAAACAAACACCAATCACAACCAAAGTGTTACATAGCTCACAACACCAGTGTACCAACCAGCAGCAGCCCCTAAGGCAAGACAACATACCTAACACTTTAGTCATAGGTGACTCTATAGTCAGGCACTCTGATGTCCCACTCACCCGGCTGAACAAGGAGAAAATTACAGTCAGCTGCCTGTCGGGTGACAGGATCCACCACATAACGCATACACTCAAGTCACTCCACAACAAGTACAAATATGACTCTGTCATTGTCCATATTGGAGTGAACGACTTGAGATGTACCTCCCTGGACTACATGAAAAGAGACATGGAAGAGCTCTCGGATCATGTGGCCCAGGCAGGTATGATCCTAGCCCTGAGTAGCATCCTGCCTTCGCCCAGAATGATACCCCAATATAAGGACAAAATGATTGACTTCAACAATTGGCTAAACTTCTGGTGTCATTCAAAGGGAATCCAGTATCTGTCTGCCTGGGATGACATGATCGACAGACCATGATGCTTTGCCAGAGATGGTCTGCACCTGTCACCCCTGGGATTCAGGTTACTGGCTAAGGCATATGCCACCCCTATAGTGCCTTTTTAGGCAAAGTTCAAAGGACAAAACCACCACCGTAACAGGTACAAGCATGCAAAATCTGAAGGTAATGCTACTCAATGCTAGAAGTCTAAACCTCAAAATGCACACTCTCGAGGCACTCCTAAAAATGGAGAAAATCGATATCTGTGCAGTAACTGAGACCTGGTTCTAGGCTCCAGAGAGCACCCCTGCAATACCAGGCTACAACTCTTACCACACTTTTCGGCCACCAAACCAGGATCAAAACACTAAAGGTGGAGGAGTGTCCATATTCACCAAGGATATTCACACCACCAGGCTAATTGCCCAACACAATGCGTCTGAAATTCTCCAGGTGAAACTAACACTAGGTAAGACTGCAATCCAAATTGTAGCTTGCTACAGATCCCCCACCATGCCCCAAGATTCTCACTACACCTTTCTAAACATATTGGAAAATATTAAGATACAACCAAACACCCTAATACTGGATTATTTCAACTACCCTGCCATTAACTGGGAAAACTACTCATGTACCAGCACCTTTGCCCAATGGTTCTTGGAATTCATAAATTCCAACGCCCTGGATCAAATAATCCATAGTCCCACCAGGGGCTCCAATATCCTAGACCTGGTAATTACCAACTTGGAAAATCAATGCCCCACACCTATGGTCACCCCCTCGTTGGTCAGGTCAGACCATAAGCTAATCACCCTTAACATCCACATCCCACCCCCACTCCCCAGTAAGGAAATCTCCATAAAACTCTATTCCAAAGCCAACTTCATGCTACTCAGGTCAGAAGTGACAGACTTCATGACACCCATGCAGACGGGAACTGAATGTTCGACTACTGAGTCCTACACTAAGGCACTGTACAAGCACATCCACTCATGCATGAATCGTGCAATCCCAAATAGAACCAAGATGCTCTCCTCCAAAAAAAGAAAGCCAGTCTGGTGGTCCCCTGCCATAAACAAACTTTACAACAAAAGGAAGAAACTGTTGCAGAAAAGAGGAAAATCCCACAATGCAAAAAATTCTCTTACCAGCCTCAGTAAGAAGCTGAGATCCCTCGTAAAATCCTCCAAAGCTAGTTATGAAAATAAAATTGCCAAAGATTCCAAAGACAACCACAAGGCATTCTATAAATATGTCTAGAATCTAAATGGCAATGCTCAGACCTGCTCTGAGCTACAACAGAATGGCATTAAATATACTGATCCCAAGCATATTGCCAGTATCCTGGCAGATCGATTCAGTTCCAACTTCACCCCACTCTCACCCCCTAAATGGCCCATCTCAATACTGGAAGGTTGCCAAATTCCGGTAATAACGGCCACACAGGTAAAAAACGCACTCTCCAAAGCTAAGAATACAGCATCCATGGGACCAGATGACATCCCGGGCTGTGTACTACATGAACTACAAAAATGAATTGGCACCTCACCTAAGTGTCATGTTTAATCATACCCTCACCTCAGGCTTCGTGTCCACTGAGTGGCGCACAGCTACAGTTATCCCACTCCACAAGGGGGGATCCACCTTGGATCCTGGGAACTACCGCCCCATCAGTCTGACGAGCCTGATCTGCAAGGCCATGGAACGTATTATCATTGAACTTATAAACAAAGATATTGGCAACCTTAAAACACTGGACCCCCACCCAGTTTGGGTTTGTGAAGGGCCAATCTTGTCTCCTGAACCTGATTGACTTCTTCTAATCAGTCTCCAGAGCCGTGGATGAGGGTAAGGCAGTCCACACAGCCTATCTGGACCTCACCAAGGCCTTTGATACCATCTCCCACTCTGGAACCATAGATAAACTTACTAAGCTGGGCATTAATCCCTACGTCACTCGATGGGTTGCCAACTGGCTTACTGACAGAACCCACACTGTAAAAGTAGCTGACTCCAAATCCAGCTCCAGAGAAGTGGAGCACCTCAGGGTTCAGTCCTGGGACTGCTCTTGTTTGGCATCTACTTCTCTGAAGTACAGGCCAACACTAAGGGACTCTGGCTAACAAAGTTCACAGATGACTGCTAACTGGGAGCCATTATTGAATCCCCAAATTACGTGGATACTCTACAAAAAGGCCTTACAGAAACAGATGCTTGGTGCCAGAGCCATGGGCTCAAGCTCAATGCCAAGAAATGTATAGTTATCCCCTTTGGAAAAACATGTACCCATGAATTACCACATAGGTGGCAGTACACTAAACACCGAAAGTGTGATAAGAGACTTAGGGACACAGGTGGACAGTGGTCTCACCTTCAATAACCACATCGTCACAACAGTCAGGAAATCCTTCTATGTGGCACACCTCATCACTAAGGGCTTTTCATCCAGAAAAAAGGTGGTCATTGTCTCACTGTACTCATCCCTCATTAGACCCATTATAGAATACAATGCCCCATTTGGTATGTACCTCTCAAGACATCTGCAACAACTGGAAAGGCTGCAGAAATACCTCACTAAAAGAATCACAGGCCTAAAGCAGATGCCCTATGCTGACTGCCTTAAAAAACTCCAGCTATACTCTGTCGCATATCGTCTACTCAGAGGTGATCTCTGCCTAACATACAAGGCCATGTCAAACCCAGAGCTGTTGGACATGCTACACTTAAAGAAATCCCAATCCCTCAGAGCCACATGCTCCAGGGATCTAAACCTTGTCATCACAATAAAAAAAACATGCTGGAGAGATAGGTTCCTGACCCAGAGACTCCCCAGACACTGGAATAGACTGCCCATACATGTCAAGCAGAGTGCCTCCTTGGCCCTCTTCACAAGGAACCTTGACGATTGGATTGGAGAAAGAAAATTCACCCTGGGGATCACGTCAGTCACCCTGCTAGACAGGGGTCCAGGGAAGTAAATAGTGTGGGAAGAAATAGCCAGGGAATTGTTAAGGCTAGTCTTGTATAGGCCCTAGGGCCGATAGCCTAGTACCAACCTATGAACCTATGGAGAAGTGTTTTAGTTTCTTTGTTGCTGGGGAGGGGTGGAGTGATAGGTACTTCAAATGAGACTAATTTGTGGTCAAATCTCACTAGGGAACACCTCACAGTGTGAGTGCTAGAGTGCCCCCATATTGGTAAGCAGCAAATACAGGATGTTGGCAACCCTTGTGGGGGTATCAACCAGCAGGTCCAGTGCATTACAGTTAACGAAGCTGAGGAACCTTTAGGCAAATGATTTACAGCATGAATAATTTAAAGTCGTGCAAAGCCAGGGTGTTTGGATGTATCTTGCTAGACTCAAGTAGATCCATATAGGCAGAATGATTGTCCTGATTCACAGAGGGGGTCCTATATCTGGCAAAGAACTGAATAGGTGCCCTACCAACAGTTAATTGCACCTGAAGTATCTCCAGGGAATCCTACTGTTTAACCAATCTGGAGGTATATTTATCTTTAATGAATATTGATACACCACCACCTTTAGTTTTCATGCCTTCAGTTTGTGGTCTAAACGTGTGGCAGGAGGTGTAGCCTGATATGTTTGGGGTGCTAACCACAGCTGTGAACCAGGTCTCTATGATTGCACAAATGTATAAGTCTTCCAAGGTGAGCACTGCTTCCAGTGAGTGCAGTTTCATGTTAAGACACTTAGTGTTTAGCAGCATAACCTTCAGGTTGTTTTTATATGGAGTTTTCATGTCTGGAATTTTGTCATTGAGACACTGCCTAAAAAGGGCACTATGGGGGTAGCAAGATTCTTGGCCAGTAGCCGAAATCCTAGGGGTGACAGATGAAGACCATCTCTGGCAAAGCATCGAGGTTAGACAATCACATCATTCCAGGCTGACAGATACTGTATCCTCTTAGAATGACATCAGAAACTAAGGTAATTATTGAGGTCAATCATTTTCTGTTTCTATTGAGGCATCATCCTAGGTAAAAGTAAAATGCTTCTTAAGGCTAGGGACATACCTGCCTGAGACACATAGGCCAAGAGTTTAGTCATGTCTCTCTTCATATAGTCCACAGAGGTATGTCTCAAGTCATTCACACCAAAATGGATTACGACAGAGTCACAATAGTACCTGTTTCTGGGATATGTGAATGCATGTATGATGTGGCGGATCCTGGCATCTGAAAGTCAGCTGACCGCGACTTTCTCCTTATCCAGCCTGGTGACAGGGACATATGTGTGCCCACAATGGCATCACCTATGACTAATATATTTTTTAGTGTTTTGCCTTAAGGGCTTGACAGATGAGACACTGGTGCGAGAACTATTATGCGTGTTGTGTTCTGCAGTGGATGTATTATGTGTAGCATGCTTATGTTTGTGTTTAGGAGGTCTCTAGTGTTTATGTATGTTTCTGTTGAGGACCTTTGCATATGTAGGTATGTGTGATATGGGTTTGGGTGAAGTGGGAGGTGAGGTGTGCATGGTGACAACCTGCTCTTTGTAATGCGTACTGACTGGTGTGCAAGACAGCATGTATTCCAGGCTGTTAATATAATTTCATCTCTGACATGCAGAGTTTGTGTTACTTGTGTTCCAATGACTTGAGTGCATGCATAATGTGGCAGATCCCAGCCCCTGATAAGCAACTGACTGTACCTTTCTCCTTGTTCAGCTCGATGAGAGGGACATCAGTGTGTCTCACAATGGAGTCTACAAAGGCTAGAATGTTGGATTGTATATTATAGATGAGATATAGCTCTATGTGGTGATATGTGTGTTGTTTTTACAGAATGCATTTGGGGTTGCTGAGGGCATTTGTTGTCTCTACTTTGTCTGTGAGGTCTTTGTGATTTATGAAGGTTACATTTCAGTGCCTCAGCATATGTCTGCTTTGAATTGTGTGTGATGGGTGCAGTGTATGTACTATTGACTACCTTATTGACATTAGGAGTACTGTCATGTGAGAGCTTTGCCTGCAGTGACATTGTGTAAATACATCTCTCACATACCACGTCAGTTTGTTTGAGAATGAACTGGTTGTTGGTAAACATGAGTAGATTTCTACATTGCCTCAGGATGGCCATATCCACCAAGGTGGTAATGGTTACAGTGGGAAACTTCACATTCATGGCAACAGACCCTTTTTTATTAATTAAACAGTTGTATGAGAATATCAATCAATGTCATGAGTTCCTGTTTTGAAACTATGGGGACAGTGCTTGTCACTGCAGGCTAGTTGTCCTGTGTGCAACTCAGTATTGGAGTAAATTCCATCATGCTTTCCCAGGAAAAATGTCACTCAAGGTGTCTGAGTCTGTACACAGCTCTGCCAAACACTGGAGGAGAAACTGATACTTACACCCTTAAAAATTAAGGATGGAGTATTTAGGCAGTTATTCTGAAGTTAGAAACAAATCAATCAGTGTTTACTGAAAGCGAAGAATTATCTTGTGAAGAATGCTGAAAAGTATGAAACTGCATGAATGGCTACTGCCTGGCTACTACTACTGCTGGTTTCACCATGGCCTCACTCTGCTTGGATACAGTGCTCCTTTTCTTTTTTTCTCACCAGAAGCAAAACATTAGCACCAATCCCAAGCTAATAAGCAGGCCACAGCTTGTTTGTTGATCCACACACTTATCCCATATGATGCAAGGGTCTGTTGGCTTGTTGTAGTCTTTTCCAGGTAGCTGCCTCGAATAACAACCGGTTCAGTTTTGCATTTATTATGCCTTGGGTTCCGAGGTTCATAGGATTTCACTAGGGTACTGACCTGATAGTGATTAGGAGCATAGCTGCTGCATCAGAATATAATGTTCAATGTTAGGTGACATAGATGTCCAAGGTTGGTCTAGCAAGGTCCATAGTGGCAGTGATCCATGTTAGGTAACAGTTTCACAGCAATTCATGCAGCCTGCCATTCAACAGCATAACAGGAGTGATCTGTGCAACATGGATGTGAGTCCTGCTGCAGAAGAGTGGCTACCTTTGGGAGATGTTCCTGTCCCTCCAGCATGTCCTAGGTATATCATACTGTACATTTATGTTCCAGAAAACAAAACTGTAGTCCCAAATTATTTCACACAACATCCATTTGCTGTCTGGCTGTTTGACAGGCATTGTAGCCTTGCAAAGCCAAAGTACTTACTGCAAAGTTGAACAAGTTTCCTGTGCATGCACAGACGTCCACATCTTTACTGCAAAGACTGCCTACAGAAAGTGTGTTTGAGGCTGTGAACCCCAAGGATGTAGCTGCATCACCTGTGCTTTGATGGAGTTGTTACTCACATTTGTAAGTAAGCTATTGCGACCCTGCCTAATAACAGGATTATGGTTCAGGCAAGTGCCATATGCCTGGCAAAGCAGTGTACTCAATCTGCCATGTTATCCCACACTGTCAGTTACTGTTTTACCTTAGAATGACACCATAAAGGTAATAACATCTTACATTTAAGAATCTGTCAGGCTGCAGGTCACTGCCTAACCACGGCCTGTTGTGACGTATAGACAAGTAATAATCTATTGCTAATGGCATGTCTGTTGAAGAGATGTGGACAGCGTCCCCAACCTTCTACTCCTAGTCCACACAAACACAATGTATGAGAGCTGCAGCTACATTAAGAACCTTGAATCCATGCTCTCTCACACATCATTCAGTACATATGACAATCAGTGGGTTGCTGCATGCACATCTCACCTCCTACTCCACCCAAACTCACATCACACATACTTACATATGCGGAGGTCCTTACCAGAAACATACCTAAACACCAGGGACCTTCCAAACACAAACACAGGCATGCTACACATATTACTTCCTCTGCAAAACACATTACACATAATAGCTCACTCACCAGTGTCTCACTGGTCAAACCCTTAAGGTAAAACACAAAATCAAACATATTAGTGATTCCATCATGAGATACACTGATTTCCCTCAAACCAGGATGGATAAGGAAAAGGTCGCTGTCAGCTGTCTGTCAGGTGCTAGGATATGCCATATCACACATGCAGTCAAGTCTCTCAAAAACAGGTACTGTTCTGACTCAGTCATAGTCCATGTTGGTGTAAACGACTTGAGACATATCTCTCTGGAGTGTATGTAGAGAGACACCACTGTGAGGTCCTCCCTGGTGAGATCTGACCACAAATTGGTCTCAGTCAAAGTAACTATCACACCTGACCCTCCCCCAAGTAGCAACTAAACTAAAAAACTTCTCCAAAGCAGATTATAACCTCTTACGGGACAGTATAAATAACATCACTGCACCTCCTCCCTCAGATGGAACCAGCAACTATGCCCAGGTCTACACCAATGCTTTATACAAATACCTGTATAACTGCATTGACTCAGTAGTACCTGATAGGACCAAAACTAGCTCCTCAAGGAAGAGCAAAATACATGGTGGACAACTGCCATTAACAGGCTTTACAATGGGAGGAAGAAATTGCTGTCTAAGAGTAAGAGGGAGGGAGACCTCCTAAACTGGAAACACTCCCTCATCAGCTTAAACAAGCAAATAAGACTTCTTGTAAAGTCCTCTAAAGTAAACTGTGAGCCCAAATTAGCTTCCTCAACAAAGATCAACCACAAATCATTCTATAGTAATATCTGTAACCTAAAAGAAAAGGCCTAGATTTGTGCCAAACTGGTAGTTAATGATATCACATATACTGAGCCTATGGATATAGCTAACCTGTTGGCTGACAGATTCTGTGAAAACTTCACTCCTCTGTCCCTGCCACACATACCCAGTGACATCACTACCACTTGTGTCTTACCTTGTATCTCTTAAGAGCAGGTCATAAATGCCCTGTCTAAGGCCAATATCACAGCATCTATGGGAGCTGATAATGTCCCAGGCTGCATCCTACATGGGCTCCAATGTCAATTAACGATACCACTGGGTGCTCTTTTCAATTATAGTCTAAACACTGGCTTTGTACCAGCTGAATGGAAAACAGCCACCATTATTCCCTTGCACAAAGGTCATGCGGCCACTGACCCTGGAACTATAGACCTATTAGCCTGACTAGCCTTACCTGTAATGACATGGAGCTAATCATCATGGACCTTACAACAAAGATATAGGTAATCTCCAAACACTTGACCATACTCAGTTTGGATTTGTCAAAGGGAAATCATGCCTGTTAAACCTGGTGGACTTCTTTGAGACAGTCATCAAGGCCCTGGATGAGGGGCAATCTGTGCATACAGCCTACCTGGACTTAGCCAGGGCATTTGGCACTATCCCCCACTCAGGCATCATTAACAAACTCACCCAGCTAGGCTTCAACCCTTATATTGTTAGATGGATCACTAATTGGCTCACTGATAGAACTCATATAGTCAAAATATGGGAATCCACCTCCAACAGCGCAGTAGTCCTGTAGCAGAACATTTCAATAGGGCACACAAGGGAGAAGTGGAAAGCATGAAAGTAACTGTTTTGGAACAAGTGCAAAATCAGTATGGAAATGTGGAGATGTTGAAATATGTATTAAGGAGAAAGGAATCAATTTTTATAATAAAATATAATACTTTGCAACCCAATGGGTTAAATAAGGAATGCAATTGGCAAAGTTTAATTTAAAGGTGTTTTTATTTTAAATACAGTGTGAATTGAATTTTAACAATCTGTATGTAATTGGTTAATTGAAGATGATGGAATCAAGTAGTAGTATAAAATGAGTGATTTTTAGTATGAAAAGTTTTTACTCTGTAAAGGCTGTTTGTGGCCGAGGCGCTAAGAGAATTTTCTTGTGGCATTAAATTGCGTATGGTGAAAAGTAGAGCTGTTATTCACTGGTTATTTCTTTCCTTTCATTGTGGGGAAAATATAGGTAATCTCCAAACACTTGACCATACTCAGTTTGGATTTGTCAAAGGGAAATCATGCCTGTTAAACCTGGTGGACTTCTTCGAGACAGTCATCAAGGCCCTGGATGAGGGGCAATCTATGCATACAGCCTACCTGGACTTAGCCAAGGCATTTGGCACTATCCCCCACTCAGGCATCATTGACAACTCACCTTCTAGGCATCAACCCTTATATTGTTAGATGGATCACTAATTGGCTCACTGATAGAACTCATATAGTCAAAATAGGGGAATCCACCTCCAACAGCGCACCTGTAACCAGTTGTGTTCTACATGGTTCATTCCTGGGACCTCTACTGTTTGGAATCTATTTCTCATAGGCACAAGCAAAAACTAAAGGTCTGTGGCTGACAAAGTTTGCTGATGACTGCAAACTGGGAGTGGTCATAGAATCTCCAAATGATGTCAGCATTCTACAAGAGAGTCTTACACAATCAAATGACTGGTAGCAAAGTTATGGCTTTAAACTCAATGCAAAAAAGATATTATCATTCCTTTTGGTAAAAGTGATGTTCCTGCTAACTACCACATCAACAGCAACACCTTAAGTGCACACTCAGTGGTGAGAGATCTGGCCACACAGATTGACAGCTACCTTACTTTTGTCCACCATGTCCTTACAGTGGTAAGAAGGGCAGCCTATGCTGCTCATTTCATAAGTAAGGGCATTGTCTCCAGAAAAAAATAAAATAAAATAACCTCCCTGTACCTTTCCCTCATCAGGCCAATAATTGAGTACAGTGCCCGTTTTGGTATGCACCTTTCCAAACAGCTGCAACAAATGCAGAGACCACAAAGGTTCCTCTCAAGGATAATTCAAGGTCTTCAGCATCTGTCCTATGGGGATTGTCTGAAATCACTGTCACTTTATTCTGTTTCATACAGAATACTCAGAGGTGATTTCTGCCTTGCATACAAGGCAATCTTTGACCCTGCTTTACTGGAAATGCTGCATATCCGTAAATCAAATGGTACATGAATTACTCGTTCTAAAGACCTTAGCCTGTTATGTGACATTAATAAAACTGCTGGAGGGACAGAATTATCTCCTAGAGCTTATCACACCTTTGGAATAGACTCTCACTTCATGTCAAAGAGACCACTTCATTGGACCTCTTCAAATGCAATCTGGATGATTAGATGGGTGATCGTAAATTCACCCCAGGGATATCACCTGTGTCCCTCTTGGACAGGAGCAATAGGTGCTGATTGTGGAAATAAGGGTAAGAACTCGGCTAGGCTTGTAAGAGCTCTAGGGCCATTAGCCTTGTAACCTTACTGCCTTCTACTCCCCACTGCCCCATCTATTCCCACTAACTCTCCCCTAAGCTAAGTTGAAAAGCTTTCCCTTAAAATGTCAATGCACCTCATATTAACTTGTATATATTCTCCTCTTTTATTAGTTTTTCCTTTCTTGTCTTATCTTCAGTACGTCTTCAAGATTATCTCTGCTAAACATACTATATGAACAACAATCAAATGTTACTACCTGGTGTACTTTTAATTATATGGCTAAACCACCATGCTTATATAAATATCTTACGCAATCATATGTTATCGTTCTCTATATTTTTATAACTAAATGTGTAAATATCTTATGTATAGTATGTTAGCAATTGTTCTGGAGATTTTCTACCTGGGCCTCTGCTGAAAATGGACAGCTCTGTCCATTCGGACTACCCTGGTAAACAAATGTAAAATAAAGAAATAAATAAACTTACTATGATCCCACAGGCTGACATAAATGCTCTGATTAGCATCCATACACCAAGTTGGCTGCAGTTAGAAGAGTATCATTACTTATCTATATTTACACAACACTGCACAGCACACACACACACACACACACACACACACACACACACACACACACACACACACACACACACACACACACACACACACACACACACCAAGTTGGCTGCAGTGAGAATAGAATCCCTACCTATCTAAGTTTGCAGACTACGGAATGCACAATGTATTGTATGTACCACTGCTAAAGTCTGACATTAAATTGGCTTTGGGTAATCGTATGGTAGGTGACATCAGTAGGCCTTGTGGAGGACAAAAGTTTGTAGGCCTGCATCACCTGCAAGGCCCAAAACAATGCAAAACCATGCCAGTTTGGAAAGTCAGTGTGGGATTCACACTTGTTCTGTAAGGAGATGCACAAACACACACACACACATGCACAAGTGGGCTGGAGTGAGATTAGAACCTTTGTCTAGCCAGTCTTACATACTACAGATCACAGTATTTAATGCATGCACCATGTCCCAAATCTGACATTAATGTGACTTTAGGTAATCTTATGGTAGATAACATCAGCAGACCCTGTGGAGGATAACAGCTTGGAGACCTGCATCAACTGCAAGGGCCAAAAAGTGCAAACCCATGCCAGTTTCGAATTCAGTGTAGGATTCACACTTGCTCTTTCAAGAGATATACACACAGACACCAAGTGGGCTGGAGTGAGATTAGAACCCCTGCCTATCTAGTCTTGTACGCTACAGATCACAAAACTTAACACACGCACCATGACTCAAATCTGTTTTATAAATGACTGCAGGTGAATTAATCATAGAGAACATAAACAAGCCCTGTGTTGAACAGCTTAGGAGGCCTGCAGAGTCACATTGCTTCATACTGTTATCTGCATCTAGTAGCCTAGCAGTCAGATAGCTGTTTTATAGCCTAGCTATGTGACAACAGTATCTGTTTTGGGCATATGTGTCTGTTTGTATTTGGATGGGCAAGCCTGTGGCCAAAATCAGTTTTCCCTGTTGATGAGTGAACATTCAACATTATACATTACAAAACTTGTTCAGTTGTTGATGTATGTGTGGTGAAATCCAGCAGACACAGGGGGCTATAGTGAATATGTGTGTTGCTGACATAGATACAAACATATGGCTTCACAATATATGTACATATGTATGTACTGTGCCATAGATTTTCAAGGTTTCCACATGCTGTCTTAGGGAAAGGCGGTATGATTCTCTACTGTCCAGATGTTTGCAGCAAGTACAGAGGTTTGATTCATATTTATGTGTTTTTCACACTAAATTGTGGTTTGCTGTCAAATGTGGTATCATTTACACATGATGTGAGAGAAGACTGACAGAAGTCTGAACTTCAGACATCCCAATAGTGCTCCAAATGCAACAGATGTTATTTTATGCACGTCCACATTTTGTAAGTACATTATGTAATGTTGAGCCCTTACTTCTGGTCCTTTGGTCCTTTGTCTAACATTATATGTTTTTCAGTGCAGCTTTACTCTCCATGATCTGGTTATCTAGGACAATACAGACAAAACACACACACACACACACACACACACACACACACACACACACACACACACACACACACACACATATATACACACACACACACACACACACACACACACACACACACACACACACACACACACACACACACACACACACACACACACATATGGTTTCACTTTATAATCTGGAAATGCTGAAATCTCAAATTAGATCATAAAAGACTATAAAGCCAAGGGTGGCCACAGTGGTGCAGCGGTTAGCATGCTGCCTCACAACAAGAGGTTATCCAGTTCGATCCTCTGCTGCGGTACCTTTTGTGCGGAGTCTGCATGTCCTCCCTGTGGTCGTGTGGGTTTCCTCTGGGTGCTCCGGTTTCCTCTCACATCCTAATGACATGCTGTAGGTGAATTGGACACTCTAAATTGGCCCTAGGCATGAGTGTGTGCATGTGTGTGCCTTCTGTGGAAGGTTGGGCACTGGGATGGTAGCTCGACATTGTAAAACTCCACTGCCAGTCATGAGCTGACAGGTGATCCGCTGTGGCGACCCCTAACTGTGAAAAGCCAAAAGAAGAAAAAAAAGACTATAAAGCTGAATTTCAAAATGTGGAAAATGCATAATCATGAATTTGAATATCTCAAATTTGCGGTTACGGCTTAACGTTACATGATGTGCCGTGTTTACGTTTGATGTGGTGCATGGATTTGTGTGGAGTGTAAGGTAAGGGACTGTTTTTTAATGGTTTTGGGTGGGAGTTTGAGTGTGTGTTAGACTGTTTTTAAGTTGTATGTGTGGATTAGGGTAGGTAGATTAACGTATGAGTGTGAGTGTTGGATTTGTTGGTGTTTGTGTATTTGTGATGTGTGTGTGTGTGTGTGTGTGTGTGTGTGTGTGTGTGTGTGTGTGTGTGTGTGTGTGTGTGTGTGTGTGTGTGTGTGCATTTCGTGTGCGTGAGGGACTGTGGAATGTATGGGTGTGAGTGTTCTGTCTATTACTGTTTGTGCAATCTCGGAGTTAGTATATATAAGTTGGGCAGTGTGGGGGATGCAGGATGGCCTGCCCCCCTGCTTTTGTGTAGTGTAGGTATTTGAGTGTTTGGTGTTTTGTTATTTTGTGTATTTGTTTTGTGGTGTAGGTGTATGCTGTCTGTTCGGGTTTATGGTTTCGGGTTTGTGAAGTTTCGGTTTTGTATGGTTTTGGCTTTATGGTCTTGAAATGATGAAAGTCAAGATTCCAGCATTTCGAGATTATGAAGTGAAACCATATATATATATATATATATATGCTACATATATATATACATGTATGTGTGTATGATATGTATATGTGTATATGTATATGTGTGTGTGTGTGTGTGTGTGTGTGTGTGTGTGTGTGTATATATATATATATATATATATATATATATATATATATATATATATATATGGAGAGACAGAGATCTGTATGTGGATATATATATATATATATATATATATATATATATATATATATATATATATATATATGTATATATATAAATATACACACACACACACACACACACACACACACACACACACACACACACACACACTTATTATTTGTTGTATTTTGTATTACTTTATTGCCTTTTTCTATTTTGTATACTGTGATTTGTTTTTTTTAACACTGTGTTTTTCTTGTATTCTGCTTTTAACTGCATACTAAAACTTGAAAAGAGACCACAGCTCTGTCTCTTGTGAGTCAGGCAGAAATTTTGTCTACCCTCGCACGTGGTTACTGGTATGTTCTTAACCATCACTGTCTTTCTAGTTGCCTGCCCCTTATGTTAATTTGACCATATATCTCATTTCCTCTCTGCTTTTACTGATTGGTGTGAGTAAGCACAAAATTATCATTTTGTGAAAGCACTCCCCTTCAACTATTTACATTTATTGGCCATCCTACTGTATTCCATAGTACCAGAAAACAAAAGTGACCACCCCATTTCAATCTAACTTGCTGTTTTAAAAATAGTGACTCTCTACTAAAACCTAACTTTTTAGACAAGTAAAACTTAAGTTACCTACTTTCACATCTAACTGCTCTAGTGCACACTGCAGTGTTTAGGATAAACCATTTTTTCATCTTACCTTTAAGCATCTATTGCAAGACCACTAGTTATTGGAGAGCCCACATTCTGCCTCTTAGTAGTCATCTTGGGATTAGTGCTTCTGTTTTCTACTAGTGAGAGAAGGAGTGCAGTTACATTATTTCCTGGAGACTGCCGATCACCAGGAAGCT